>NW_026899196.1:0-75466 GCF_033153095.1 Gastrolobium bilobum
AACTGGAACTTTCATAAGCAGACAAACGAAACTCATCCAATTCATCCAGTTGTAATAATCTTTTCTGTCCCGCTGCTTTGGAATCAAAATTCAGATATCTCACAGCCCACAAAGCCTTGTGCTCCAATCCAACTGGCAAATGGCATGCTTTTCCAAACAGCAACTGAAATGGAGACATCCCAATAGGAGTTTTGAAAGCGGTCCTATATGCCCATAAGGTGTCATCAAGTTTCTTGGACCACTGGGTCCTAGCATTCCCAACAGTCTTCTCCAATATTCTCTTCAATTCCCTGTTGGAAATCTCAACCTGACCACAAGTCTGTGGGTGATATGGAGTGCTTATTTTGTGCCTCACTCCATACTTAGCCAAGGCATACTCCACCATCCTATTATCAAAATGAGTGCCCCCATCACTAATGATAGCTCTAGGGACTCCAAATCTTGAAAATATATTCTTTCTCAGAAAAGCAATCACCACCCTGGAATCATTGGTTGGTGTAGCTATGGCCTCAACCCATTTGGAAACATAATCAACTGCCACCAATATGTACTTGTTAGAGTAAGAAGAAGGGAAAGGTCCCATAAAATCCATACCCCAAACATCAAAGATTTCCACTTCCTTGATATTGTTCAACGGCATTTCATGTCGCCTAGAAATATTCCCAGTTCTCTGACAGTTGTCACATGCCTCCACAAACTTCTTTGCATCCTTGTATAAAGTGGGCCAGTAGAAGCCACTCATCAATACTTTTGCTGCAGTTCTCTCACCTGTAAAATGTCCACCATATGCAGAACCATGACAATGCCACAACACATCCTTCTGTTCTTCCTCTGGAATACACCGTCGGATCACACTATCTGAACATCTATAGAAAAGATATGGCTCATCCCAAATATACCTCTTAACATCATGCAGAAATTTCTTCCTCTGTTGCCATGTTAAATCCTTAGGCATCAATCCAGCAGCTTTATTATTGGCAAAATCAGCAAACCATGGTGGGGTACCGATAGATAAGACTTTATCCCCAACCATCTCTGTTACAGCACATATTGCCAAAACATGTTCATCAGGAAACTCTTCTCTGATCACTACTTCTGGTCCTTCTTGAAGCTCTTTTTCTGTAATCCTGGATAAGTGATCAGCCACCAAATTTTCAACTCCCTTTTTGTCCTTGATTTCTACCTCAAACTCTTGCAACAGTAACAACTAGCGGAGCAATCTGGGTTTAGCATCCTGCTTGCTTAACAAATACTTTAAAGCTGCATGGTCAGTGTAAACAATAACTTTTGATCCTAACAGATATGGCCTGAATTTGTCAAATGCATACACAATAACTTTTCTGTAGTAGCATAATTCTTTTGTGCATCATTTAAGATCTTACTGGCATAGTAAATGACATGCAACAATTTATTCACTCTTTGGCCCAATACCACTCCTACGGCATAGTCACTGGCATCACACATTAATTCAAATGGTAATGAAAAATCAGGTGCCATCATGATAGGTGCAGTGGTCAACTTTTCTTTTAAAACATGAAATGCATGCAAACATTCATCATCAAACAGGAATTCTTGGTCCTTAATTAATAACTTGCATAAGGGCTTAGCAATTTTTGAAAAATCTTTTATGAACCGCCTATAAAATCCTGCATGACCAAGAAAACTCCTCACACCCTTAACATTTACAGGTGGAGGAAGTTTCTCTATCACAGAAATTTTTGCCCTGTCCACCTCAATTCCATTCCTAGACACCTTGTGTCCAAGAACTATACCTTCTGTCACCATAAAGTGACACTTCTCCCAGTTCAAAACCAAATTACAGTCTTGACATCTTTTCAAAACAGAATCTAAATTCCCTAGACATACATCAAAATCAGAACCAAATACAGAAAAATCATCCATAAAAATTTCAATGCATTCTTCTATCATATCAGAAAAAATGGAAAGCATGCACCTTTGAAATGTGGCAGGAGCATTTCATAAACCGAAAGGCATCCTCCGGTATGCGAATATTCCATATGGACATGTAAAAGCAGTCTTCTCTTGATCCTCTGGTGCCACAGCTATCTGATTGTACCCTGAATAACCGTCCAAGAGCAATAGAAAGCATGTCCTGCCAACCTCTCTAGGAACTGATCCAAGAAAGGAAGTGGAAAATGATCTTTCCTGGTTGCCTTATTCAGCCTCCGGTAATCAATGCACATTCTCCAGCCAGTGATTGTCCTTGTGGGAATCAACTCATTGTTCTTATTTTTCACCACAGTCATCCCCCCTTTCTTGGGCACGGTCTGCACAGGACTCACCCAAGCACTGTCTGAAATTGGATAAATCATCCCAGCATCAAGCAACTTCACCACCTCCTTCCTCACTACTTCCTTCATAGTGGGGTTGAGTCTCCTCTGTGGTTGCCTTACTGGTTTGACCTCTTCCTCCATCAATATTTTGTGAGTGCAAAAGGAAGGATTAATACCCTTAAGATCTGAAAACTGCCATCCAATAGCCATTTTATTCTTCTTGAGTACCTTAATCAACTTCCCTTCTTCCTCATCAGACAACATTGCATTAATGATTGCTGGATATGTTTGATCATCCCCAGGGAACACATACTTCAAATGTGAAGGTAATTCTTTAAGTTCTACCTTAGGTGCTCCTTTTGGAATGTCATCAATCTTCTTCTCAAGCTCTTCCACTTCTGGCTCTTCTTGGTAATCCTCTGTACCTGTCTCTTCTTCTGATATTTGTTCCTCAACTGGGAATTCTTCTTTTTTATTCACTTCTTCCACAACCTCCTGTATCACATCCAATCTAAAACAATCCTCCACATCAACAGGATGCTTGATGGTTTCAAATACATCAATTGTGACTGTTTCCTCATCCACCCTTAGCAACAACTTTCCTTATTCAACATCTATCAAAGATCTTGCAGTTGCTAAAAAGGGTCTTCCTAACAATAAAGGACTTTCTGTATCCTCTTCCTCCATGTCAAGAATCACAAAATCCACTGGAAAAATAAACTTGTCTACCTTGACCAAGACATCTTCAACCACACCTTCAGGCCTCTTGATAGATCTATCTGCAAGATGCAGAATAAGATTGGTCTCCTTCAAAGTGTTAATTCCCAAAGCTCTACATACTGTCAACGGCATCAAGTTTATACTGGCTCCCAAATCACACAATGCCTTTCCCACCTCCACATCTCCTATAGCAATAGAGATACTGAAGCTTCCTGGATCTTTCATTTTTGTTGGAAGCTTCTTCTGGATTAGGGCACTACACTCTGCTGTTAGGGCCACTGTCTCACCATCAGTTAATTTCCTCTTCTTAGTAAGAAGATTCTTCATGAATTTTGCATAGTGAGGCATATTTTCCAGTGCTTCAGAAAATGGTATGTTAATTTGTAAATTTTTGAAGATATCCAGAAATCTTGCATAGTGCTGTTTCTGAATCTCTTGCTTCAACCTCTGAGGGTAGGGAACTTTAGCATAAGGAGATAAACTAACTGGCTGTTCTTTCTTGTCAGCCATCTTCTTCTTTTCCCACTTCATCATCTTTTGTGGGGAAGCATTTTTACCAACTTCTACCTCTCCTTCATTCTTATTGTCCTTCCCTTCCTCTTCTTTGTCAACTCCAACTATAACATCTCTAACAACTACTTCCTTCTCACTTTTCTCATTTCTCATTTTCTCTACTTCATCATCAGAGACTACATCTTCAACCACAACCTCTTCTTCATTCTTTTTATTTTCCACCTTCTTTTTCCCTGGTTGAAGTACCAACCCACTTCTTGTCATAATTGCTTTACAGTTCTCCTTAGGATTCACCAGTGTATCACTTGGAAATTTCCCTTGTGGTCTCTCTGATATCTGTCTTGATAATTGACCAATCTGGGTCTCCAAATTTCTGATTGAAGCTTCCTGATTTATGAAAGAAGTTCTGGTCTCCTGCATGAATGCAGTTGTCTCTTCCCTGAATGAAGTAGAACCCTGAATATAATCCTGAGTTGTCTTAGATAACTGAGCAAACGCTTTCTCCCATGCAGCAGGATCACTTGACTGCTCCTTCATATGTGGTGGCGGAGGATGTAATGGTGGATTCAATTGATGGTTGGAACTATAGCTGAATCCTGGGTGTTGATTCTTGTTTTTCCATGGTGGCATATAAACATTTTTTCCCTGATTGTTGTAGTTCCTTTGATTATTCTGATCATACCACACTTCATTCACCTCTACTTGTTCTGATGATCCCCCATAATCACACTCCTCTGTCACATGGCCCTTGCCACAGATAGCTCATACACTCTTTGTTTCCACAGAAGCTACCTTTTGTGAAGAGAGTTGCTTAATAAGGGTATCTAATTGTTGCTGCTGTTGTCTCTGTGTCTGCATCAGTTGATCATTCCTTGCCAACAGAGCATCATACCCATCCAACCTGATAATTCCTGTCCTTCTGTCAGCCACTGGAGCATTATCAAATTCTTGAGATGCTAATGACTCAAAGATATCCAAGGCTTCTTGAGGGGTCTTGGTAGTCAATGATCCACCAGCAGTGGCATGCACCAAGGTTCTAGTGTTAGTGGTCATTCCTTGCAGGAAGATTGCTGCTTGTTGCCATGCCTTAATTCCATGCTGTGGACATTTCCTCAACAAAGTCTTGAGTCTCTCCCAAGCCTCATAAATAGATTCTGACTCTTTCTGCTTAAAGCTTGTAATTTCATCCTTCAACTTGGCCCTCTTGGATGCTGAGAAAAACCTTTGCAAGAACTTGGTTTGCAAATCATCCCAAGTTGTTATACTTCCTTGTGGCAATGATTGCAGCCATCTCCTTGCATCATCCGTCAGTGAATGAGTGAATAGTCTCAACAGAATTGCATCTCTTGTGACACCATTTATCTTCACAGTATCACTCAACAATAGGAAGTTCTCTATGTGCAAGTAAGGGCCCTCCGCACTGGTTCCAGCAAACTGATCCTTCTGCACCAAATGTATCAAAGTAGGCTTCAATTCAAAGTTGTTGGGCTCCACTGTTGGGCGTACAACACTCCCAATTGGAGGAATCACTGCAGGAGTCATGTACTCTCCCAGTGTCCTCTGTGGTGGTGGTGGTCTGTGATTCTCTTCCATTAAATCTTCCTGATTAACCGTACTTGATTCACCAATTTCTTGCAACTGTCTCCTTTGCCTGGCTGCCCTTTTGTGCTTCCTCAATGTCCTTTCTAATTCTGGATCATACAACAACAAATTTGGATCAAGTGTACCTCGCATGTACCAGAATCAAAATTGACCAGAAACTTAACATAAACTAAAATACTGAAAATAAAAGGATTCAATCTCAAAATTCTATAGTATCAGTTAGTGTTGAAAAACAAATTCCCCGGCAACGGCGCCAAAAACTTGTTGGACGTTTAGCAAGTGCACTAGTCGTACAAGTAATAAAATGATGAGTAAAGATCGTTCCCACGAGGAATTGTGTTCAAACACCAATATACCACAGAAAACTAATTTGAATCAAATAAGAGTTTATAAAAATCATGAATAATTTGTCACCAGAAAATTGATTGTAAGTAATTTGACACAAAGTAAATATGGATTAGGAATTAATAAAAACAACAAGTAGTCAGAAAACAACTTTCCTCCATGATAACCCATATAAAAATTGATCATATGATGAATTCCTTTCCATGTGATGTTAATCAACCTTTTACTTATCATCAAGATGTAATCCCTTACTACCCTGATAGATACATTAACCAGAAACCCCAATCCCTTGGTGATCTCTTTCTTAATACACGCATGAAATACTAAGGTTTTAAGATTACATCAGAATTCTAGCATCAATCCCTTGAGTACTAGAATTCTGATGTTGAGATTATCAAATACAGAAGTCATATAAATATTCCTGTTCTATACTACTTCTTTGATAGAAATAATTAACTCAGAAAATCTCAAATCAACACATGAAAAATACTTTATCATATTAATCAAATCAACATAATATTATCATGGAGTTCCATTGCATTCAGACTACAAAGACTCTACTCAGACATGACTAAGGAATAAATAAGAGAAGAAGAAACAAACTTCATTTCCATGTTCAAAGTCTTCAATCTTCAAACTATTACAAGGAAATCCTAATACAAAAACTAAGAGAATTTAGAGAGAAGTCAGACTAAGTTTAAGAGAGAGAGAGAGTTCAGATCCCCCAGATCCTGATCTAAATGTGAAGGCTTTGCCTTATATAGTGTTACAATTAAAAACAGAAAACTGATGTGGGCGCTAAAACGTCCATAAGTGGCCGTTTTAGCGTCCATGCTTTACGTATGCTCAACTGCTTTTAACTGATTTCAACGCTAAAATGTTAAGGAATGACCGTTTTAGCGTCCAAACTTGGTGAATGCTCAACTAACTTTAACTGACTCCAACGCTAAAACGTTTGATTTGGACGTTTTAGCGGTGAAGACCAGAATCTTTTTCCACTTTAGGGCGCTAAAACGCATATTGCAGGCCGTTTTAGCGCCCAAGACCAGTAATTTTCCATCTTCTTAGTGTAGCAGCGCGCTAAAACACTCTGTGTGGACGTTTTAGCGCTCATCACCAGCAAGTTTTGGCCTCTTCCTGTAACAGGGCGCTAAAACGTTCAGTGTGGACGTTTTAGCGCTCAACACTTGGGCAATTTTTCTCCTCTTAAGCTCCAGAATCTTCTTCCTTCTCCAGTTGTCTTTCAAGCTTGCTTTTCCTACAAGAATCATACAAATTTCCAATAAAGCTCTTGAACTTGTAATTGAGGACATCTTAGGACATTAACCTTGTTTTTCATCATTTAATCACACAATTTGATCCTAATTTCTGCTAAAAACCATGATGAACTAAGGGTTCATCAGCATGGTTATAAGCTTGTGTCATGAAATGTTGATCTTCTGTTAATTGAAGTCCATCCTAATGAGTTTCATCTGTAAAGAATCTCAATTCCTTCTCTGTTTTTAATTCATTACTGAGGACAACAATGTTCAAATCTGGAAATTGTGATAAACCCTTAGTTTATAAGGTTTTAAAGCATGCATTAGGTTAATTTGTGTGATTAAATGGATGGAAAAGAGGGTTAATGGTCTGGAAATTCCTAAATACAAGTTCTGAAAGTTGTGTTGAAAATTTACATTGTTCTTGTAGGAAAATGAATCTCAAGAAGCAAAAGAGAGAAAGAAGAAGATTCTGAAGAAATTGGAGAATTCAAGTGTTGAGCGCTAAAACGACCAAAGCAAATATTTTAGCGTGCTGCTGAAAAAGAAGCCAAAAAGTGCTGGTGCTGAGCGCTAAAACAGCCAAAGCAAACGTTTTAGCGCTCAGCTGTTAAAAAAAGATGCAGGTCTCGAGTGCTAAAACGGTCAAGTCAAGCGTTTTAGCGCTGAGGACAGTTAAAAGCGGTTAGGCATCCTTCAAGTTGAGCGCTAAAACGTCCAACAAGGAACATTTTAGCGCCTGTATCAGTTTCTGGATGTTATTTCAGTTTTAAAATTGTAAACTATAAAGGGCAAGGGGCCTTCACACTTAAGGGGGGGATCAGATCTGATCTGATCTTTTATAGATTATGATCTGACTTTTCATTCTCTGAAATTCCAAATTCCTTAGTTCTTAGTCTTGTATTAGTTTAGTGTACTGTATGTAATTGTGATTGAAGATTGAAAATTCAACAACATGACAATGGAGTTTGATCTTTCTTCTTTTCTTGTTATTTCTATTTCTATGTCTGAGTAGAGTCCTTTGTAGTTGGATTTCAATGGAAATTAAAGATGAATTTATGTATGATTGATTGAATATTATGATTATCTTTTATGTGATGATATGAAATTGTTTTTGTCAATTCTTTCCATTAAGGGAGTAGTGTAGAACAGGAATGTTTACATTATTTCTGTAATTGGCAATTTCATCATCAATGTTCTATTATTCAAGGGATTGGAACTAGGAATCTGATGTAATCTTTAAAATCTTAGTGCTTAATGTATGTATTAAGAAGGGAATCACCAAGGGATTGGGGTTCTTGATTAATGTGTCAACCAAGATAGTAAGGAATTACATCTTGGTGATAATAAAAATGTTGATTGACATCACATGGGACATAATTCATAGTTGGATCGATCCTTACATAAGTTTATGGTTGAGGGACATTGATTTCTTACTACTCTTTGTAAAATTATAATTCCCAATTTAATTATTTGACCAATTCTAGATATAATTCAAATTCTGGTGACAATTATCAATGCATTCAATGAATTCTTGTTTGATTCAACTTAATTATAAATGGTTAGTTAGTATTTGAACACAAATCCTCGTGGGAACGATCTTTACTTATCATTTTATTACTTGTACGACTAGTACACTTGCTAAAGTCGCAACATGCATCAGCTGAGTGAGATCAAGATTCAACTTGTTCATATTATAGTTCATCTTGAACTGATTGAAGTAATCAGGGAGCGATTGTAAGAGAAGGTCAACTTTCACTTCTTGTTCAAACCTAACCCCATGATCCTCAGCCTTCTTGAAGTTTGCAATCATTGACAAACAATGATCCCACACACTTCCTCCAGACATTACTGTCTTAGTGACAGCATTCAGCGCAATCTGCCTAGCAGAGCTGCTAGACGTAGCAAACATGCCATCAAGAGTCAGGAGCATAGCTGCTCCACTCTTAACCATGCTTACCTGCTCCTGAAGGTGATTGGCAAGACTGGCTAAAATGTAACAGCGACCTGCCACATTTGTCTTCTCCTATTTCTCCTTCTCCTGCTGAAATTGGGCCTTTGTTACCTTAGGCGCATCTTCAGCAGGCTGCGCTGGTATAGGCGTGGTCAGTACAAAGTTGAACTTTTCGTATTGCAGAACAATATTAAGATTAGTTTTCCATTGTTTGTAATTGGTACCATCCATAGGTTTTTGGCTCAAAATAATTGCTAAAGGATTGAATGAAGACATTTTTCTGGAAAAAAAATCAAAACACACTAATTACAAAATAATATTAACAACAAACAAAAATATCGCTAGTAGATTCTAATAACTACTAATCGTTTATTGTTTAACAATCCATTAGTTATCTTTACAAGGCTTACGATGGGCAAGATACTTATAAAACTAACATTGTTATTTGGGTCTTTAGTTCCATTGCCAGATCCTCGATGAGAGGGTTAACAACTTTACCTAAGTTGAATGTATTTAACCATTGTTTACTTTCAAAATTATCTTTAGTGTCTAAGTGTTGCCGACAATGGGCTGTACAAAACTTTACTAAAATTTCGTAAATTTTAAGGTTTAATCTAGTGAAATCCGATTATCCTTATCCGATGGGACTTCAGCGATAACCATTCACTAATAAACCCACAATTGGAGCCCTTAGGTTTTTGAAACTTAATTTTAAAAAACCTTCACCCATTAAATATTTTAAAATTTTAGAATTTTCCAATTTCCAAGAAATGTTTCATTCGAAAATAATTTTGTTTGATTTCAAAAACTATGTAAGTAAGTGCGCCGGTAAACGGGCACTTAGCTTAACATAATTTTGAAAGCATTAAGATCCTGAAATCCGGTCACTTTACTTCAGCGTGTGCTCCACACAATCATGATACATGAATGCTGTATGCAGCGTGTGTTATTCCATCCATGACCATTTCCGAAAACCCCCAAAAATTTATTTTCTTCAAACAATTTTCTCTTAGGAAATTATCTTGCTAATTTGTCTTGATTTTAAACTCCAAAAAAAATCAATTTAATTATTTTAGATTTTACCAAAATCATAATAATTAATTAATTTTCGAAATTAAAATAACCATTAATCTAGATTTTGTTTCTAAAATCATAATAATCAGAATTTTATTTTACCAGAATATTTAAAATCTAAAACTACGCGCATAAACTATCATACTAGTCGGTAATGACACAATAGTAAATATGCAGGTGTGACATGTGATCATGTAACAATATGGCACCTTCATATCCTATATGACATGTTATCGCAAATATCATGTTAATCGCACATATAAATCATACTAATCAATAAAAGCATTAAATAATAAATTTTAATTACTTTAACCCATGACCTTCCTATTTTAAAGAAAATAAAAAAAATAAAATATTACAACTTTGGAATTCGACTTTCGCCTAGCCCGTAGTTTTTGTCTCAAGCCCCTTTAGGGTTTCCATGGGCCCAAAAGCCCAAAGACCCAACCCTTTGGCGAGAAACCCTAGGACGCGAAAGAGGAACCCTAGCCGTCAGGTCTGCCGCGCCGTCACCCGAAGTCAACTTAGGCCAAAAAATCCAGGGGAAGGACCGCCACAAAGAAACAAGTGCACCGCCGTCGGAACACCCCAAAAAGGTGGCCCCACGCTCCCACACGCGCTCATTCCTTGCCGGAGAGTGGCGGCAACTCGCAGTCGCTTGTGGAGCCGTATTGAGGCGCACGAAGGCTCCGGTGGCGGCGATCCACCCACCGTTGTGTTCGTCTTTCCGTCCTCTTTCCAACCATATATGGATCACCCCAGTCTGAGCTCGAGAAGTCCTCGAAAAGTCTCTGACAGTGCTGACTACGCATCTTCCTCGCAGTTTCTCGATCTTGAACTTTTACAAATTATTGGAAAAATACACAGAAATTCTGAAAAATAAATAAAAATAGCAAAGAGGAAACCTAATCATATGAGATTAACCTCCTTGTTACAAATCGAGAAATACATGAGAGACCCTAACCATGGATTAAAGCATTTTTACCGATTAAAATTTAAACTTTTATGAAAAAGAACTATAAAGAATCAACAACATGAATATAAATAACAGATACAGAATAAAGGTGTCATATTTTCAAAAGTCACATTTCAAAAATAAATAAATCAAAACTGATTTTAATCCCCATCACAATCCGGCTCTGATACCACATGAAGGTTTATCATAAAAAATGCGGAAGCGCATCGTACCGTTGTTATGAAGAAGAGAGACACCGTTTTGATTTCCTAGGGTGAAGTAGCGAGCGTGACAATTTCTCACGTTCAGTTCTCCTTCTT
The DNA here is from genome assembly GCF_033153095.1 of Gastrolobium bilobum. Taxonomy (NCBI): domain Eukaryota; kingdom Viridiplantae; phylum Streptophyta; class Magnoliopsida; order Fabales; family Fabaceae; genus Gastrolobium; species Gastrolobium bilobum. The sequence goes on from NW_026899196.1 coordinate 11,037, forward strand.
AAGCCACACGATCTGCAGCAACGCACCACGAACGGTCGCAATTCCGCTCTACGGTTGATCTTCCAGGCTATGACTCAAGGGGATCATGGGGTCGTGTGGGCAACCGTTCAGATGATGAACGTCTGCCTCTTTGGTGTGTTTCTGATGTCCGTAACCCTTGGAGGCACTATAGAGAAAAGAGAGTTTATATACCCTGTCTAGTCCAAAATTAACCCTAAGCTTCATGGGTTAAAATTAGACTTTGGGCTCACTCTCACTAAAGCTATTGTTGGGCTTAAGTGAAAAAAGCATACTAAACCCAACACAATGGTGGTTACAAAAGTACATGTCTAAAGAGGTCTTATTCAAACTTCTATTGAGAGGATTCTCACTCAAATCTTAGCTTAGGTTAAGTAACCCTTTAAAAGAGTTTTACATTCCTTTTGTAGGAAATGTGAAGCTTTGCATCATTCTTTGCCATAATGAGGTAGATAGTTTTTATTTAGATGATTGTTCAGATATTGAGCCATGCATTCATAAATGTGGTGCATGTTTAGCTAGTAGTTACCAAATATAAATGAAGAAACACACCCCAACACTTTTAGTTACGATTGAGTAATGTTAGAAAAATAATATAATAAAAAATAAGAGCAAGATGGGGGATAACGCGGAAGTATAGAAGCATGCAAGTAATAAAACGATTTTATTTCAAAACCTACCAATTGGTTCGATTATATGTATTGAATTGACATTATGTATGTATAACACCAATTCAAGGTTGTCGCATTTTCCCTACCTAATCCCTCGCTCATGTGGGCCAATATGCATGATTAATGCCTTGAAAGATTGCATGCCACCTATATGATTTAGGTCCATTGTAGTCTATAGGTACGATCAGTCTCTCTTTCTCAGTACGATAGACACTAATAAAACAAGGATAGAGGAATCCCACATAAATGTATATTACTTCACGAAACGGGAACTTTATATAACAACAAATATTGTTTCAAATATTTCATCATTCTAGTTCACTTAGATGATCTCATAAAGCTTAATACCAATGTATAAGTTTAGAAACTTCAAATGACTTTAGCTTGAGTAACACTATTAGATAAATATAAATATATAAAATTATTAATTTATCTTTACATAATAGTTTAAGTTTTTGGGTTGAAATGATATATAGTATTAAAGTCTCTATTATCAAGTGATTTAGAATTCAATCTTCACTACTACCTTTTATTAATAAATAATTAAATATTTTTGAATTTCTCGACACATGTACGTACGTAGGTCTGTGTGTTGTTCACTTTTCAATCCCAATAACCGTTTGTGTGAGGCCATCTATTCCTATATACAAGGACCATCTAGATAGATAGATGGCCTCTCTGTTTTGTGCTACTCTCTTTTACTTTCTTTCCCTTTTAAAAAAAATAATATTTTCAATATCGAATAAAGGGAATTGCGTTGTGTTGATCAGTTGTATTGGAATATCCCAACGAACCTGCCGTGAGAAAGAGGAGTTCCATATAAGTTGGGTATCGTATTAATGACTTGATGGTAGAGTAATGACCAGCAACCACACCAGAATAGTAATATTTCTCATCCATGTCAAAGATGTTTTTGTTAGTCTTTTGAAATAAATTTGAAAGGAGGTTTGTTAGGTGTTGGATATTTTCTATGGATTTTGGTCTGGCTCGTGATTAGGTTTCTATACATAGAGAAGTAGTGCAAGTAAGGTCCATGACAAAAACCCATAAAACTATTCACTAAAAGTTGAGCAGTGTTCGGTATACAAACATCGTATGTGCAAAATTAGCCATGATTATTGAGCATGAAACACAGACATATTAGATGTTTGGGCCTAAATCTTTTTGGGGTATCGTACGACACATGCAGCAAGCAGGAACTCGTGTCTTGTTGCGGATGAGGTCTTAATATTGATCGATTTTAATGTACTCCAACAATATTACATTATTTTACTAAAAATATGAAACCTAATACGCACATGACATAATTATAAATATAATTATGTTAAATATAAAATATTATTTAATTAGATATAATAATGGATCGATCAATATTAAGACCTCATCCGCAACAAGACACTACCTGTTTAATCTTCCTACCCTTATTATATTTTCATCATCTTTAGATTGGATTTAAATCAATGATCTCTACACATAAAAAATAAACAAAAAATAACAGTTACACTGAGGGTCTCACACCTCTATCTCCCTGTTTCTCTCTCCATCTTTGATCCTACTTAGCTTTTCTCGTTGCTATTCACATTGCAGTTGTTGAAAATGCCTAACCTCTATTTCACACATCTTTTTGTCATCATTTTAGGCTTATTAATTTCATATTTTCTAATTACTTAATATCTATCTTTGAATGATACAAAAAATTTGGATCTTAAATTGTTTGTTGTACTTTGCTTTTGCATTTTTAAGTTATTGTAATATAAAACTCATGAAAGAGTGAGACGCAAGGGGGGTAGAGAGAGAAGAAGAAGTCAATATAACATAGAAAGAGAAAACAAGAGGTGTAACTCATTGAGAAAAAGCAAGGGAGAAAGAAAACAGAAGAAAGAGAAGGAAAATCTAGGAAGATGGATTGTTCTCACAGAGATATCTAGCCCAATAAGCTAGTGACTTTCTTTTGGATCTAGGTGCTTTCTCTAAGGTATCTGTGAGTTAAATACTTTTAAGTTTAGCATATCACTCTGCATAAGGGAATAAAAGACAGCTTTCACCAAAGAGGTGGTGTGCGTCAATGGCGGACCAATTCATGCGCAGGCACTAAAGCACGGACACAGTTTTTTTTTTTAAAATTGCGTGTCGGACACGTGTCCAACACGGACACGCTCCGACACGCGTCCGACACACGGTCAACATTTGAGGACACGCGGTCAACTCTCCGACTCGTTTTTCTGACACACAGTCAACTTTTTCTAACACGCGGTCAACGCTAAGACACGTTTTTTTTAAATCTTAATTTTATTTTAATAAATATAAAAAAAAATTATAAATTAATTTTTTTCTATTATGAAATTTGACATGAAAAATTAACAAAATACGAATTTTTATTTATTTATATATATGTTATGAAATTTAAATATTTGATTGGTTATATGACTTATTATGAACTGTTATATCTATTAAATATAAATTTTATTATATATATATTAATAAATATCAAAACGTGTCCCAACGTGTCGAAATATGCCATTTTTTAAAATTAACGTGTCGGCGAGTCATTTCGTGTCGTGTCCCGTGTCCTGTGTCAGTGTCCGTGTATCATAGTGTGCAGGTGACTGCAACTGCAGACCCAAACACGTTAGAGACGAGATTTTAATGAGTTTTGGTACATGAACAAAGAACAATTTTAGGTATGGTTACAAGTTGAATAGATAGAGAAGAATGGAAACAATGGAGAGAGAGAATGATATGAAGTTAGCATGCAACTTTAGTTTATAGTGACTCTTTGATGTTTCTCTATAGTTTCGGTGTTTTTGCCAAGTGCCCTCCTTTCTATGAATGAGTGCCAAGTGCCCTCTTGAATTTTTATTACTTTTTAAGCTTTATCAATATATATATGTGGATGAAAAAAAAATTATTTACATTTATAATCAAACCCCCCTTTTACACGAACACACACTCTTTTATTTTTTAATATATTTAAAATTTTCTTTAAATTTTTTTCAGGACCACAATTAAGTGTGTAGACATAAATAATATTTTCTGGGTACGCCATTGGTGTGCGTGCACAGTGACAACATAATAGTTTTAGAGAGAATAATCATACTATAGACTTTACCTTTTATTTATAGAGTTTACTTGTGGGTATTAGGATTCTGGACTCTGTGCCTCTTCTAGCAGCCTAAGCCCATGTTTAATGCTGTCGTATTAGGATTGACATCTTTGATGAATATCCTCCTTTGATTATATCAAATTTATATTTGGATTGTCCCTTATTGGGCCTTATAATAAATGGGCCTTACATATGAGTCCATAATAGTTGCCCATCAGCAGGTAGTCTGGGTGTCTGGGCTGCCGGGGAGCATATATCTTTAAAAATTATTCGGATCTCTAAAGGTTTCTAAGCCTATCCGGGTTTCATAAAAAGTTATCCGAATTTTTCAATCTAGAAGTATCCGAGTTTTCATCCATACTTATTCGGATTCCCATTTGTGAGTGTCCATATTTGTTATACGTATTCTAAAGGATAATGTATCTGCCCCATATGTTGGCAAATTGAATCTCTGAATTTCCTAGATATAATATATATTGCTTCAATCCAAGTTGCAGTCAGCCTTGGATTATCTTCACTTTTTGATGACGAGTTTCCCCCAGGTTAAATTGCTCCTTATAAGGCTTATCATTATTTTGTTATGCAAGAAAGTGTCTTTCTTGGAACCCTGTTCTTAATCTTTACATGATTTCTTATGTTAAGATTCTATATGAACCAAGTTACTTCTCAGGTTTCGGCTATTTGTGTGACATCCCGAGCGTTGACGAGGGCGAGGAGTGATCGCCGGTGCAGCAGGGCATGGACAAGGAGCAACTCCTGACAGGCTTCCAGCGGGGGGTTACAAGAATGAATCGAATCGATACCCGAAAGAGAGGGATCCAAAGACTGTGCAGGTATGAGACTGCAAAGTTGCGGATAGCTTATAAGGATTAATTTGTACTACTTATGCTAACAAGATGCATCTACTTTTTGGTAGCCCATAACGGAATAACTCCATAGTTAAGCGTGATTGACTTGCAGTAATTCTGATATGGGTGATCTCCTGGGAAGTTTTTCCAGAAAGTGTGCGAGTGAGGAAAAAACACACTGAAAAGTCTCGTGTTAGTATGTGGGGGCGTTACAAGTGGTATCAAAGCAGGGCCTCTCTTCCAGTACGGTGTGGTTGTAGGTTCAAAAAATCAGCACCATCATCATACTATGGAGCGCATACATGGGTGGAAAAAACAAAAAATTTGGGTGCGGAAGCATAGACCATCTATGCACTCCATGTATGAATGCTTTAGGAATCTTTACGTTGAAATGAGATGGGGTTTCAGAATTTCATTTTCACTTGTAGGCGCAAAAGGATGACGCCCTCCAACGGTTATCTCCTTCTTGCAAGCGAGAACTCTTTCTCCTTGATCCCTCCTTATCCTCGGTGGCAGGCTAGGCGCATACAAGGAAGAGGCTACCAAGTGTTTGGATTATTTTACTCAAGACTATAATGGTGTCTTGAGGTTAGGTGATGGTGCAAGCAAAGAGAGAGAAGAAGAAAGGTTGGAACTTTTCCTATAACCCTAAGAAGAGAGAGGGAGCATCAGTTTTTCTGATTGTGATCAACCAATTTTTCTCCCCTATGTGAGGCGTACATATGGAGTGATGAGAGGATCTATCTTTGCTTGATCCTCTCATTCCATAACAGACCAGACTATTGGGAACCTTTGGAAGCTTCATGACTTGAATTCAAAATTCAAGCATGGATCATATCCATTTGTTCCATGAAATCTGATGCAGAATCCAGTCAGGATCTCTCTCCACATAGGCATCCCTTTTCCATCGTCTTCCCTCATAAAGTTTGTTGCAACAATGAAAGAGTAGTTGAGAGAATCTTCATCCAATCTCTATCGGATAATTCTTTCAGATAATTTAAATTATCCTAAGATTATTTAAATTTTCCTCAACAATCTATCCTCATAGAATTTCAAATTCCAATTTGAAATTTAAACTCAAATATAAATTCAATCTTATCCCAGTTCGTAATTCGAATTCGAAATTCAAAATTAAAAAAAATTCAAATTTCAAATTTCAAATTCCAAAATTCAAATTTCAAATTTGCCCAAACCTTATTTTGGTCAAGTCAACTCTTTGACTTACTAGGATTCATGCCCCAAGGCCTCTTTGGCCTGCCATCATATTTGGGCCCATTACTGGAGAAAACTCTTTCACCACTAATGCCTCAAAAGGGCATATGCATCAAGTGGGCTTGGAGTCCCTACTCCAACCCAACTTGACTCATAGTTTTGACAAAGCCCAATAACTCATTATTGGCCTAAACTATCTATAATTTGCAAAAAGGAATAACCTTTGTGTGTGAACCATTAGGCCCAATTAGTTACTGACATAAATAAACTTGAACCAGTTAAACTCCTTTAAAAGGCCCAATCCATTTAATGACTACATGATACACTAGCAATGCTCTGTAGCCCTAAAACTAATTGAGTTGATCAAGTGATCTACCTTTCTGATTTGGATACCGTGCCAACATTATCCCTCACATCATCATTCATATTTAGTCGGGAGCAAAGATATAGTATCATCTCTCTTTATTGACTAAATATAATATTTCACAGGAACTAGAAATCTTCTTTTATTGACTCTAAGACAGATCATGACTCTTCATGATCTCTTACTATGCATAGATTCCTGAGTCAACTAGAAGTCATCCAAGCCCTACCGGTCTTTGTGAACGACTAATCCCTTATAGGGGATTGTGAGTCCTTTCGGCATGTCCATCTATACTCATGTATTCGAGTTATACCCAAGAGTACACTGTTCTTCCCATTATCAGGCGGATAGAGTTGTACAGTCAAAGTATAACTCTAGGACATAGTATTCGATGACATCCTTAAGTCTAGGACGATTCGCACTACCAAACGATGAAAGACTTTACAAATCCAATGATACTCTCCATTATGAATCCTTGTGGAGTCTCTCGACGGGTCAGCTCAGTGCTATCTGTTCTCCAACATATCCACCCATGACATCAGCTAAGGCATCAACATGCCTGCATTCCATGAGGTCCCTACCTTGTATCTCCACAAAAGTAGATGATGTCGTACTAGTCTTATTGAGATCACCAATACCCTTTCTTAGTGATTCAAGACCAGGAACAGATTTTAGGTAATAGAGATTCAGTGTCCTTGAGTCCTCATGATCATGATCACTATCATAGATTCCCGAGTGAACACATGTTCTATTCCTAGGGTCTTTATCTTTAAACGCATATTAACAATAAAATATTGGCGAGACATTAATATGATAAAGGTAAAGTTTGCTCAAATTTATTAATCATGAAATACTAAATAGAAAAAAGGTCTTCATATGATAAAACAGATTGTCTCTAGGACACCTATATACTAACAATCTCCCACTTGGCCTAGAGCCAATCAGGTAGACGTGCCAAACCTAAAGACTGGGGTGATACTTCGTCAGAGAGACCCTTCGTCAGAGAATCAGCCAAATTATCATTAGTGGGGACGTAGTCCATCTTTATCTCCAATCTTTCAATAATCTCTCGGATGAGGTGATACTTGCGGAGCACATGCTTGAACCTTTTGATGAGACTGGGGTTCCTTGCCAGGCTATAGAACCAGTATTATTACAATACAAAGGTATTGGATCAACAATGCTCGGAACCACTCCAAGTTCAGTAACGAACTTCTTGATCCAGACTGCCTCCTTAGCCGCTTCTGAAGCCTCTATGTATTCTGCCTCATTAGTAGAGTCTGACGTGGTCTCCTCCTTGGAACTCTTCTAAGAAACTGCTCCACCATTTAAGGTGTAGATAAAGCCTGACTGAGATTTACAGTCGTCTTTATCACTCTGGAAGCTAGCATCAGTGAACCCCTTCACTTTCAGCTCATTACTGCCACCATAAACCAGAAATAAATCCTTAGTCCTTCTCAAGTACTTAAGGATTGTCTTCCCGGCTCTGGCCCTGCTTTAGTTCCTCAAATTCACCTTTCTTCCTTATCCCGGCTTCCGCCAGAAAGTATTTCAGCAAGAATTGCCTTTCAAATAAAGGCTAGGTAATAGCATGACCCTGACATTCCAAGGGCTGACGGGTATTTCTCCACCAATCGGCTGCATCATTCTGCAACATATAAGAAGCATACAATAATTTCTGCTGATCATCACACTCCATGACAGTAAAAATGCGATCCAATTCTTCCAACCACTGAATTGCAGCAATGGGGTCAATGCCGCCTTTGTAATTTGGTGGTGCATGTTTTCGGAAGGCATTAAGCATTCTCTCTCTTTGCTCTCTATTAGTGCGTGGATGTACCACACCACCCTTGTGGCTAGATTCTTCATTCATGTCATTATTTCCTTCACCCTCCACAACAATGCGATTATGAGGAGGAGGAACAAGCTGTTGTGGTTGTGGCTCAGGCTGTGGCTGTTGCAAATGCTGCTGCTGTGGACCTTATCCACCAGCCCTTACTTCAGCCAGAAGTAATCTCATCATTTCAATATTTACCATTCTGCTTGCTGTCCTCATTCTTGATTGGCCAACCTATTAGCCTCTAGCAAGTCTTGATTTTCTTTCATCATTACTTCCAGCTCTCGCTGCCTAGCTGCAGCCATATTTTGTTGCATCTCAGTTAAGGCCGTTAACATTGGATCGGGCTGTGAAGTACTTCCCCGCTGAGTTATACGGGGTATAGCCAAATCTGCTAAAATTGGATCTGTCAGGTCAATAGGAGGATCAGAAGTCCTTCTTGGGCGAACCATAATTCTGCATATTTCACACAAAGGAATGAGTTAGCTACGCTCACACTCAGTGATCAAACATGCATATCATAATACTCCAAGAAAATCTCAACAATATATCAACCCGAACAGTTTATGCAATATTTCACAGGCTCTTCTAGAGAAACTGCTCTGATACCATAAATGTAACATCCCCGTCTCGAGCCGGTTCAATTAACATGCATATGATATAAACAGAAACAGCGGAAGACTTAACTTATGAAAATACGAGCTAACTTTTTCTTTTTCTTTTTAAATTCTCATTCGACGTAAACGAAAATCGGACAGAGTTTCCTCTATAAATCGGACAACTGGGGATTTTCCAATCCCACTCAGAAGCATTTCCTGATAAACAATTTATACAACACATCAATCCAGAAGTACCAGTCATGCAAATATAATCAGATACCCATCCATGGGCGCATGCATAACTTGGCTCAGCATGCAATCCAATACATAAACATAACTGAATACTTCTGATCCACAAAATACTGAAATACTAAATGAAAGCACTATACTCCAAAATAGAAGTAGCCTACAGCTACTCAAAATCCAATCCGTCCAAAATCCTCAACCACGGGTCGCGTCCCTGACTAGAGAGGTCGCACCGGGGATCTGGGCACCTGAAAATATGGCCCCAACGAGGGGGTGAGATTACAAATCTCAATAAGCTCCAGGTTTATAGAGAATTCTCCATATCCCTGGCTCACTCCTGCATGAAAGTCAGATACATAGTATACAAATACAACATATAGCAGATATCATAATAGAACAAAACAAATATCCATATCATAGCGGAGGCGTGCGCCGTCATTTCCAAGGGAGGACCCTAAGCAGAAATCAATGCACGTGTTCCCAAGGGAGGACCCCAAGCGGAACCAGAACATGTCAGAGGTGTACATCGTCAATCCCAGGGAAGCCCCAAGAAGACATCAGTGTACCATATATCAATACAGAAATCATATGAGAGCAAGTCATATCATGTTATCAAATAACTCTGTATGAATGCATCTATACAAAGTATCATATCAACAGTCATACATTCCAACCACAGTCCACTAACTATGGTGGAGCACTAGAGTAGGAAAAGACTCCTTAAACATAGAGCTTACCTCTTGAAGCTTTAACAATCTGCTTACTTGTGGCTCAAGTTACTTATATATCTTCAAGAGACTCCGATTCCTTTTTAGTCCCCAGGTACACCTAGAGCAAGAATCCACAAATACAATTTAATAAAATGCCATCATGCCTAGCTTTCACATAAGACATACATTTTATTGCTTCTTTTCGTTTCTTTACGTTTTTGGCCAATGCTATGCCAATACACAAGTCTAGACCACCTTATACTTGTTAGGATTCTTTAATTTAATCAAGTGTTCACTTGAGAATTTTCAATATAATTCATGCCATTTTCTTTAAAAGGCTGTGAACCTATCCTTAGGAACTCAAGGTATTTTTTTCAACCCTTTTTCAAGCCAATTCACTTCTTAACTCATCAATTTTATACAATAATTTACAACACATTTTATTAAAATAAAATGTAACAAAATATATCCCTAAGCCGGTATAGGTTGAACTCCAAAAGGACAATAGGCAAAAGGGTTCTTTTCTTTTTAATTATTCTTTCTTCACTTAGTTAGCAATTTAAACATTTATATATGTATCCAAAGGTCCCAATACAATTTTGGAACACCAAGTCCCTTACAACCCCCATGGCCTAAGTGTAGGGATCAAAATACATAGGATTTTTCCACTTAGGCCTTCTTTCTAAATTCATACTTACTCCCCCACAATAGACCCTCTCACTACTTCACATAAAACTTTGCACAATAAACCCTATTAACCCTATCAAGGCCGAAACATAGAGGAGGGCATAGGATTTTTTTTCTAATTTTTTTACATACATATAAACACTTATTTTCATTTCCTAAATCCAAAACATCAAGGCTTCATTATCAATTCAAATTTTTAAACTATATTTATTTCCCACCAACATGCTCATAATTTTTCAAGACTTAAATCACAAGAATAAAATCGTAGGATTAGAGTTTCGTTACCTCTAATCACCTATCCAAAACCTAGAAGACATTCACTAAGAGAATCTCCATCAAAAGCTCCATTTTACCTTCTTGATGAATAGTGCCACACAAAAGGGGAAGAGAATATCTCCTCACACAAGCAATGATAGCTCAAACTAATGGTGGGAATGGATTCATTGGACCTTTTCCTACGAGTTTCATGTGTAGCATAAAGCTTTTTGATGATCAAATGAGTGAGAATGGAAGGAAGAAAGAAAACAAAACCCCAGGCCTTCATCTCCTTGTAGCCGCGGGTTTGGGAGGGATGGGAGGAGAGAGAAAATGATTTTCATAATGAAACTTAAGTGACTTGGCCTTTTAAGCATGTGTGGCATTTTTAATCAGATGTTTTTCTAACGCGTGTTTTCACTTAAACTGACCGAAAACTAACTCAAAGCTACGGACATATTTTTATTTTTCTATGGTCATTTACATTAATTTTTATTTCCTAAGGAACAATATTCTTAATTTACAGGATGGTTTCTGCACCGTTTTTGACAAAATGCACAGTGAACCACTAACTGTACTTCGTTTACTTCTGAACTTAAAACTTATTAACTTATCATTTCCTTGGGCCCATATTGACTTGTTTGGCATATATTGGACTCTTATTCTTATTTCATCAATTATTGGCTTCTGGACTCTACCGGTTGCTTAAACAGCAGTACAAAATACCCAGTAGAAATACTATTCACGAGATTTTCACGGAAAGTGCCAGACTATACAATTTTTCGTTCTGAACTCATATTTGTCGTCAGAATTATCAAATTATGTCTCTAAAATCATTTTGCTCATTTAAGCTCTACCGATTAATTCACAAGACTGTGAATTCTCCGGCAGAACGCATTGTTCATAACATAGTCATGATTACAGTCAAAATACTCGAAATCGCTCACTGAATCTAATTATGGCATTTAAATCCTTAAATTAAATCTCTAACTAAGATTTACCAGTTAGGGTCATTATACAGAGCACTATTGCTTTATCTTCTACAGAGGCTGAGTACATGGCCTTGACACATGCTGTTAAGGAAGCTATTTGGTTACGAAGGTTGTGCAAAGAGCTTGGCTTTGCACAAGGAGAGATGATTGTTGGGTGTGATAGTCAGAGCGCCATTTTCTTGGCTAAGAACCCAGGTTTCAATGCGAGGACCAAGCATATCGGCATACAATATCACTTCATCAGAGAGAAGATTGAAGACTAGGTTGTATTGCTGGAGAAGGTTGACACAAAGGTCAACAATGCTGATTTTCTGATCAAGGCAGTGACTTCAGAGAAGTTTGAATGGTGTACAGCTGCATTGGGATTGAAGAAACATGTGAAGCATTCACCAAGTGGGAGAATGTTGGGTATGGCTCATACTTCACATGCTGATGAGGGCCCTAGTTGTCAGGGTCAGTAGAAAGGCAACTGGGGGTCCCGCAGTCTCACTCACATAAATGATGGCTTACTTGAAACACAAGAAAAAAAAAGATTAGGGTTGTGAGAGTAAAACAAAAAATGAAAGAAATAGATGGAACAGAGCATTGGCAAAGGTTCATTGGGGTCCAACATGTTCGCTGAAATATGTTAGGTTAATCTTTAATTTAAATAAAAGAAAATAGAAATATGAAGGGTTTTGTTTTGGTTTATGGTGTGTCCCTAGGCATATGTTAGTGGATAATTAATATGTTTAGATTTTCTATGTTAGTCATTACTATTCTTAATCATTTGTTGTTGCTTATAAAAAGTACATTGTAACTCTTGAAAATAGGCATGGCAGAATCAGTAAAAATAGAAAAGTATATTTAGAGAACTCCTTGTGTATTTTGTGTGTGAGAGAGAAACACCATTAGAGGACTTGTGAAAATATCAAATTGGTATCAGAGCTTGAGCCAATGGAGAATATGAGTAATGGTCTGCCAGTGCCCCGCCTGAAAAAGGGAAACTATGAGAATTGGAGCATCCAAATGAAGGCTCTTCTAAGAGCCTATGACAGTTGGGGATTAATGCAAAATGGGTTCGTAGAACCTGAAACAACAGAAGGATATTCAGCAAATCAACTCCAGCAGTTGAGTGCGACGAGAACAAAGGATGAAGCAGCACTCTTTATGATGTTTCAAGCTATTGAAGAAAGTGGTGGTCTTGAAAAGATTGGAGGCGCAATGACGGAAAATGAGGCCTAGGACATATTGGAGACGGTCTACCAAGGTGCTGACCGTGTGAAGCAGGTCAGACTTCAAACTCTTCGAGGAGAGTTGGAGGGGATGAAAATGAAAGAGACCGAAGGAGTGTCGGACTTCATCACCCGGGTTCAGACCGTTGTGAACCAATTGAAGAAGAATGGAGAGGCGTTGGCCGACTCCAGAGTAGTAGAAAAGATTCTGAGGTCGTTGACAGACGACTTCAAGAAAGTGGTGTGTGCAATCGAGGAGTCCAAGGACTTGTGTACGCTCTCTGTTGACGAGCTAGCAGGTTCCCTTGAGACGCGTGAACAGCGCAAGAAGAAGAAAAAGGAGGAGTCGCTGGAGCAAGCACTCCAGACAAAAGCAACCATTAAGGATGAGAAGGCGCTCTATTCTCAGAACGTCCGAGGTAGAGGTCGTTGACGAGCTGGACGTGAAAATGGCTGAGGTGGTCGTGGCCGAGGTCATGAGGTGAGAAATGAAGAAAGAGCTGAGCCGAGTCAGCAAAACTGGAGAGGTAGAGGACGTGGCCGAGGTGGAAGAGGCCGGTGGTCGAATCAAAGTAATGTAGAATGTTATAAGTGTGGCAAGTATGGTCACTACTCAAAGGACTGCAACTCGGACAGATGCTACAATTGTGGTCGAGTTGGGCACTTCGCTAAGGATTGCCGAGAAGAAAGGAGAGTTGACGGGACGTCAAACTTTGCTGTGGAAGGAGAGATAAGAGATGAAGTTCTGATGCTAGCACATGGTGAAACGAGTTCGAAGAGTGAGACGGAGTGGTACTTGGATACTGGTGCCAGTAATCACATGTGTGGTTACAAACATTTGTTCAAAGAATTGAGGATGGTGGAAGCCGGACATGTCTCTTTCGGAGACGCCTCCAAAATTGATGTAAAAGGTCATGGTACGGTCTGTTTTCTACAAAGGGACGGACGGGTTGGAACGATTCAGGATGTGTATTACGTGCCCGAGCTCAAGAGTAACATATTGAGCAATGGACAACTGATGGAGAAGGGTTACTCGGTTCTAATAACAGACCGAGTTCTACTGTTGAAAGATAAGCAAGGGCGGTTGATAGCCCGAGTTCAGATGGAGAAGAATAGGATGTACAAACTGAAAGTGAGGAGCCTGGAGGTCGGCTGTCTGCAAGCCGGGGTAGAAGATAAGATGGATTTGTGGCATAGACGGTTTGGACACCTTCATTATGGTGGTCTGACCGAGATGATGAAGAAGAACATGGTGGTGGGACTGCCTGAAAGTTGGAAATGGCCTTGAAGGCCGATGCATGCTGGAGGGAAAAACAAAACTTTTTCATTGCGGAACACACATGTATTCAAGATCATGCTTTAGGAAAGCATGATGTTACCTTGTTCGTGAAAACTCGTGATGATCAAGGTAGGTCTGAAGGGTTCAGACCCTCTAACGTTGATCCACACCACCCACTGCGTCTAGGTGCAAGAACTCCTTCTTGTGAAACCGTCAAGTGATCACTACAATGAGGCTTGCTAAGCGCACACTGTGTGAAGAGAAAGGCTAGGTAAAAGTGTTTGAAAGAGTGAAGCTTTCAATGTGAAAACTTCACAAAAGTGGCGCAGGAGAGGAGAAGAGAATGGCTTGGTTGGTTTTCTAAAAACCCTAGAAGGAACATATATATAGAGGCGCACAAGAGGAGCCTATTTGTTAAAAACAAATCAGATTTTTAATCAATAAAAATCCCTTCCAAAAGGGCGCTCCATCAAAGAGAGAGAGAATAGGATTTGTTGCAAATCAAATCTCATCAAATCTTGCCAACAACATCCTATCATATCTTTATGATATATTAGGTTCAAAACCTAATCAAATATATGATCATAAATCATCATATAATCAGTTATATGGTGCGCCCCATATAGCCTAAATAATGACCAGATACATTTGAGTAGTTGCATTCAAACTTGAAACAAATCACTCAAATATTCTCCCAACAGATCGTATCTTCTGGAGCTGATTCTGATGACTAACCAACAGCCAAATCAGCACCCCAAATCTTCTTAGATTATGTCCAACAGATTTCCTCTTGATATGTTCCAACAAGATCTCATCTTATTCTTTTGTTATGAAACAACTTTTCATAGCCAATTCAAATTCGAATTTCAAACATTTGAATTCAAACTTTCAAACACTTAAATTTTAAATTCAAATTCTAAATTCAAATTCAAATTTCAAAATTCAAAATTCAAAATTCAAATTTCAAAATTCAAAATTCAAATTTCAAAATTCAAATTTCAAAATTCAAAATTCAAATTTCAAATTTCAAAATTCAAATTCAAAATTCAAAATTCGAATTTCAAAATTCAAATTCAAAATTCAAATTTCAAAATTCAAATTTCAAATTTCAAATTCAAAATTCAAAATTCAAAATTTAAACATTTGATAATTAATTTAACTAATTAAATTAATTAGTAATGTCTTGGACTATCCAAGCCCATTACTTAGATCCATGCGCCCTCCACCCTATCTGTGGAGTTCCAAACTACTTCTTGGGCTAATAACAATTGTTAGGCCCAATACCATTAATGCTAGAGCATCTAGACAATTAGGTGTTAGTGTGTAACCCATTAGGTCCAACATAGCCACTGACATAAATGGGCTTGGGTCCAATAAGCCCACAACCCATCTAATGACAACACAGAGCACTAGCAATGCTTTGTTGCCTCAGAACTAGTTAGATTAGTGACTTGATCATCCTATTGCACATATTTGGTTGCCGTATATATTTCCTTTCGTCTCGGTTACCTTCCCATAAAACCTAGGGTAAGGAAGCGTATCAACCCCTGCGGTTTAGGGTAAGCTTTATTCGAAATAGGGAATCTTCAATTTACAGACTCTAAAGGCAGATCATCTCATGATCTCTTTTACTATGCATAGATCCCCGAGTCCCTGTAAATATCATCCTGATTTCTCCGGTTTACAGATAACCTAATCACTCACAGAGATTTGACGAATTCCTTCAGCTTATCACCCTAGCCCTGTGTTCTTTCAGGACAAGCCCAACAGTATACCTATGAGTCTCCACGTTTCAGGCAGACGAGGTGCACAATCAAAGCATGCCTTCTAGAACACAGTCTAGGTAATAACTTCTGGTCTTAGGAAAGACATACCCAAATATAAAGAGACTACTCTAATGATACTCTCTGTGAGAGTTCCTCATAGAGTCTCTTTGTGGGTCTGTTCAGTGCGAGCTATACCCTTATAGGTCCACCCACGACTTTAACTAAGACATCTCCATATCTGTAGCACATGAGGTCTATACCCTGTATCCATATTCAAGTAGATAAGTCGTGCTAGTCTTACCCGAGATTACTGACCCCATTCTCAGTATCTCTAGACTAGGAACATAAAATTAGGAATAAACATCCGGTATTCTTGAATCCTCATGATTGTGATCTCATCACAGATACTCAAGAGATACCTATTTTATTCCACGGGGTTTATCAAGTTATTCATAATATATTAACATTAATATCGAGACAGAATTATGAAACAAGATAAAGAGTGCTTTTATTTATTTGCGACAATATTAAAAAGGTCTACATCTATGTCCTTATTTAATCATAAGATTGTCTCTAGGACACCCAAATACTAACACTGCCGAAGATAAACTCTAAAGGAAAAATTTGTGAGGACTGCGTATTGGGAAAACATGCAAGGAGCCCATTCCAAAGGACGGCGAGATACCGGGCTAAGAAGCCTCTGGAACTTATTCATACCGATCTGTGTGGACCCATAACTCTGGGGTCCTTCAGTGAAAAAAGGTATTTTGTCTCTTTTATTGATGACTTTAGTCGTAAGACTTGGGTTTATTTTCTGAAAGAAAAATTCGAGGTGCTGGATAGGGTTGGCAAAACGGGCCAACCCGGCCCAACCCGCATTCAGCCTGAAAAAAATGGGTCGGGTCGGGTTGGCTCGAAAACAAACGAGCCAGAAAACCCAACCCGGCTCGACCCGAGCCGGGTTAGGGTTGCCTCGATAATCAGCTCGCGAGTTGGCTCGTAAAAACGCTCACGGGTTACTCAAAACATAGAGAAGAAGAAAAAAGTCAGCCACAAGAAGAACCAAAACTTTACAAGGTTCTCTCGTTTTTTCACTGTGTTTTGATGCAATCGAGGCTCTCGGACACGGTTTTCATTCTAGGTCACAAATCCGGATCAAGTTCAGTGCAGTTAAGAGCAACATGAAAAGCAGCAATAACTTGTTTTTTAGCATAAACCTCAGGCAGAAGTGCAGGGTCTATAATCTCAGACAAGGGCTATTCTTCCTTGAATGCTTTCCTCACAAAACTTAACACCTTATCATCATCATTTTCTGTTCCAAAATCAGGCACCCTACCCGTCAAAAATTCTAAAAGCACAACACCAAAACAATAAACATCACATTTCTGAGTTAACTTGCCACCACCCATTTTCACCTCAGGTGCTAAGTAGCAGTTAGAGAAAGCTTCAACCTTTAAACCCTTTGCAGAGGTTACATTAGATTGGTTCGAACTGTGCCGTTTTGGTGCCAATGTGGTAGACCTTGAGGTACCCAAACAAAGACGAGTTAGTCCAAAACCTGACACATAAGGACTGAAATTATCATCAAGTAAGATCTTTGTTGATTTTAGGTTGCCATGGATATATTTGCGACCACTGAACTCGTGTATGTACATCTACACTGCTTTTTTTATTGTATTTTATTAAAAAAAAAAGAGTAACCCGCAAGCTGGCTCGTTCAACCCGCGAGCTGGCTCGTTTGAGCCCGGGTTGGCTCGGGTCGGGCTAAATCGAGTTGGCAGCTCATTTTTCCTAACCCAACCCGGCTCATTTTGTGCGGATTACGAGCCAACCCGACGGGTTGGCTCATTTTTGCCACCCCTAGTGCTGGATACCTTTAAGAAGTTTAAAGTGATGATTGAAAATACAACTGGAAGATACATCAAATCGGTCCGTTCAGACCGAGGTGGGGAGTATGTGTCAATAGCGTTTAAAAGATATTGTGAAGAACACGAGATACTCACCCCAGCAGAATGAAGTAGCTGAGAGAAAGAACCGGACTATCTTGGATATGGTCCGATCCATGTTGAAGACAAAGAACATGCCAAAGGAGTTCTGGGGAGAAGCCGTACAGTGTGCAAAGTACGTGCAGAACCGATGTGCTCATTGGAGTTTGAATGATAAAACCCCGCAGGAAGCGTGGAGTGGTTTGAAGCCCTCAGTGGGTCATTTTAAAATTTTTGGGAGTGTTGTGTATGTACACATATTGGATCAGTTGAGGACGAAGCTTGAAGACAAAAGTAAGAAGTTCGTGTTCATTGGTTATGATGAGAAGGCGAAGGGGTACAAGTTGCTGGACCCCGTCAGTAAAATGGTGTTGGTGAGCCGAGATGTGAAAGTAAATGAGGAAGATGGATGGGACTGTAGTCCATCCGGTGTCAATGTGGAACCCGGACACATATCAATTGAGGTCGGACAACATTCGACCCGGATTCCAGAGAATCCGAATGACTCTGATAGTGATGAAGAGCAAAGACAACCGAGATTGAGAAGCCTACAAGATTTGTATGACTCAACCAATGAAGCACACCTGATATGTCTGTTAGCAGATTCTGAGGAGTTGAGCTTCGAGGAAGCTGTCCGAGATGTGTAATGGCAATCTTCCATGGAGGAGGAAATGAAGGCGATAAAAAATAATAAGACATGGGAGTTAGCCGAGCTACCAAAGGGAAGTCGGCCAATTGGTGTAAAATGGGTCTACAAGAAGAAAATGAATGCTAAGGGGGAGATAGAGAGATTCAAAGCCCGACTAGTGGAGAAAGGGCATAAGCAGAAGGCTGGAGTAGACTATGATGAGGTGTTTGCACTCGTGGCAAGAATGGAGATAATACGGCTGTTGATTTCTCAAGCAGCCCAATTTGGATGGTCGATCTATCAGATGGACGTGAAATCGGCATTTTTGAATGGAGTACTCGAGGAAGAGGTGTGTCTCGAACAATCTCCAGGGTTCATGAAAGTCAGAGAAGAAAGAAAAGTGTTGAGATTAAAGAAAGCCTTATATGGTTTGAAGCAGGCCCCAAGAGCCTGGAACACGAGGATTGATAATTACTTTAAGAATGATCGATTTGAGCAGTGTCCGTATGAACATGCTCTCTATGTAAAGAAGAAGGAAGGTAAAATTTTACTTGTTGCCTTATATGTTGATGATTTAATTTTTCTGGGTAATGATGAAGGAATGATAAAAGACTTCAAGAAGAAAATGACAAAGGAGTTCGAGATGACGGATCTCGGTCTGATAAGATACTTCTTTGGTCTGGAAGTCAGACAAGACAAATTCGGGATATTTGTATCTCAAGAAGCTTATGCAAAAGATATTCTGAATAAGTTCAAAATGATAGACTGCAACCCGGTTTCAACACCAATGGAACCCGGTTTGAAACTCTCGAAGTATGATGGAGGAGAGAGAGTTGATCCGAGTTACTACCGGAGTCTAGTTGGAAGTCTGAGATATTTGACATGTACAAGGCCGGATCTGTGTCTGAGTGTTGGGATCGTAAGTCGGTTTATGGAAGACCGGGTACACTCACTGGAAGGCGGCTAAGAGAATTCTGAGATATGTGAAGGGAACAATCTCACAAGGACTTCATTACTCGAAGTCAGACAAATACAAACTGACGGGTTATTCAGACAGTGATTGGTGCAGAGATGTTGATGATAGGAAGAGCACGGCTGGCTATGTGTTCTTCATGGGAAACACAACGTTTACTTGGGTGTCGAAGAAGGAACCCATTGTTACCCTGTCTACATGTGAAGCCGAGTATGTTGCGGCATCTTGGTGTGTTTGCCATGCAATATGGCTGAGGAATTTGCTAAGCAAGCTGGAGCAGGAGCAAGTCAGCCCAACCGAAATTCGAGTTGACAACAAGTCCGCGATCGAGTTAGCTAAGAACCCGGTCAATCATGAGTGGAGCAAACATATTGATGTTAAATTTCATTTTATCCGGGATCAAGTTAAAGAAGGAAAAGTGGAGCTAAATCATGTTGCAAGCGGAGATCAAGTTGGTGTCATCTTTACAAAGCCACTGCCGACGTTGCTGTTAGAAAATTGTAAGAAGAAGATGGGCATGAAGGACGATAGAGATATTAAAGATTAAGGGAGAGTTTTGTTAAGTTAATCTTTAATTTAAATAAAAGAAAATAGAAATATGAAGGGTTTTATTTTGGTTTATGGTGTGTCCCTAGGCATATGTTAGTGGATAATTAATATGTTTAGATTTCATATGTTAGTCATTATTATTCTTAATCATTTGTTGTTGCTTATAAAAAGTACATTGTAACTCTTGAAAATAGGCTTGGCAGAATCGGTAAAAATAGAAAAGTATATTTAGAGAACTCCTTGTGTATTTTGTGTGTGAGAGAAACACCATTAGAGGACCTGTGAAAATATCAAAATCGAGGGGGAAGTTGCTCGCTCCGTTCTCCAATTGTCTCGAATGCCATTCACTTGGGGTTGCAGAAATAGGAGATCTGCAAAAGTTCCTCATTATGTTTCTTCTTCACCAATGTCGTTACATCACGATGATGTTGTCACAGTGGTCGAAAGGGAGACTTCGATTCTTGCAAGCCCTCTGTTCTTTGAATCGAAGAAGGAGCCTAAATTCTTGCAAATAAATTTCGCTTGCAAAAGGGTATGTTATATTATCTTCCTTATTTATCTTTTCTCTCGGTTATCTAATATTTGGGTTTTGTTTTTGTGTCAAATTTTCAAGAAAAGAGAAGAATAACTTAACAAAAACCAAAGATACATTCAATCAAATAAGCTAATTATATTTTCTCCCTTCTAATTTGTCTTGTTTTTATTTGAACTCTTGTCCATTTCTTCAATTTTGGACCCACATTTTAATCTTTTTTCATACTGTTTCATGTGCGGAGATTAAACAGGAAATAAATACTGCGAAACATTACTGTGATTAGCTGAAGATCTTCAATTTAACGTTAAAAGCAAGGAAAGAATAGGTACCGGTGTAGATACTCCCTCTACCCTAATAATAAATTCTCCTTTTATTATTATTTTTTTATTCACGGTTTGTTTTTCTTATAAATTTTTTTTATTTTTTGGACATGGGTTTTAATTTAGTTGCTTTATTTCTTTGTTGGTGGTGACTCCAATCCTTTATTTTTATTTATCAAAATTGCCGTTTTTTACAGCTAAGTAATGGCCGTAAAAGAAAATACAAAAATTCCAGTTTGCAATTGGTCCATGCCAATGCCTCGGTCATTGCTAAAAATCAACAATAGAAACAAATGCAATTGCAAATGCAAATGCCATTCTCTTCCACTGCAGCACAGGGAAAGGTCAATAGGAACACGTGTCCAATTGCCATTGCTGATGTGAACCTCTCGCCTGGAGAGTTGATCCAATTGCATTCTTCTCAACCATTCGATGAGATTATGGCAAGCAAGGATTTGAGTACAAACATGGCAACTCAAACAAGGTAGAGAAGGATTTCGATTTTAAGGCTCAAACCGGGTCTAGCTAGTACAGATAGAAGTCCCATTAGAATCAAGAACGCCTACAAATGCTTGGAGGGTTATATTTGTTCAATGTTACCCAGGGAAATTGTTTAGATCCATTACATGTCCATTCTTTTTTAATTTGCTACAAATATGATGTAATAGGGCCCAATTGCACATATATGAATGATATCACATGGAAAATTTGAATTTTATTTCTCTCTCGTAAAATCTTCTCTCTCGCTAAATTAACACATTTTATTCTTATTACTTCTTTTGGTTGATAACGAGGTGCTTTTTCCCATTACTTCTTCACAGTTTAGAAGTGCATCTGGTCCATGAAATCTAACCCTATGGAAAACTTCTCTATTTGGCATATTATAAAGAAAGGCTTCTTTTTTAAGATGAAAGAAAAATAAAACAAAATACATGAGAAATCCTAGGAACGGATCATCCAGGGAAACGAATTCCCCATAATGTCACTAGTATGGAGCTGCAAGCAGTAGTCCTCTTGAGGGTGCACAAGGACATTTGTCTCTTAGACTTGTTTCTGAACGTGGGTAGCTACTCAATTAGCAACCTTGTTGCCTTCCCTCACTACAAAAAAACTGGCGAGTAGGCACATTTGTTTACCTATCAGACAAGTAAGGAGTACTCTCTCAAGTGCTTAAGTAACAAAGGCCACACTCTCTTTCGAAGAACTTTTTTTCCTTCTCCCAAATTTTGTGTTCTAATATACCCAAGCAACATCCTCATCAACGTCGTATATCTAGCCATGTTTTGTTGATCACCATCTCTGTCTTCTTTGTTTTCCACTCCATCTCTGCCTTCTGTGCTTCCCTGGTTCGCCTTCATGGTGTCCGCAGCCAAACCCTAACAGAGCCTAGAGTTTTTTCATTCCCAAAAAAGTAGCTATTAAATAAACGAGTGATTTGTCCTTTCCAATAAGTATTCTTAGATCTAGTTCAAAGCGAGAGAAAACGGGGAAAAGAGTGAGAGCGTAAAATGATGAATTAGCAGAAAAAATGTAAACTGATTTTGAAATTAATTATTTTCCATCTAGTCATATTAATATTTATAATGAAATGAAGATAGAAAACGGTGACTAACAGGAAGAAATATTGGTTTACGGAAGACAATATAAATGTTCTATTTTTATCTTTGAATATTGCTATTGTTGAGTATGGGACATAACCAATTTACATTGGTGTAAAAATAAAAATTTTATACCTAATCTTAGTCATTGATATACTTATATCTAACAAAAAAAATTTGGACAAATATATCTAACAAAATTAATTTATTAGTCATATGAATTGTTATATATAAGTGAGTAAAAGCTTTATTACTTGAAAAGGTTTTGTTATAGCTTTTTGCATTAACCTAATTGAAATGCAATCAATAAAATATATTTAATCCTAATGTGAACATGCCTAATTGTTTTACTTTTTATAGAAAAAGGAATAATGAAGAAATAGCATATTACAAAGAAAGACGGTAAGACATCCTTAAAAAAAGAAAAAGAAAAGAAAAGAAAGAAAGAACCAATGTAACAACGATATTCGAATCTCTTGTTCATCTCTGACAAAGAAACACATCTGATCTTTACAATTGTGGAACCGCGAAAGAGAGACAACGTATCTTTACAATTGCCACATCCTCTACAACTAAATCAAAGAAAACAATACAAATACATGGAACCGACCAATACTCCAAA
Source organism: Gastrolobium bilobum (assembly GCF_033153095.1). Taxonomy (NCBI): domain Eukaryota; kingdom Viridiplantae; phylum Streptophyta; class Magnoliopsida; order Fabales; family Fabaceae; genus Gastrolobium; species Gastrolobium bilobum. The sequence goes on from NW_026899196.1 coordinate 34,048, forward strand.
GAAACCTAACTACAGAACAATACAAAGGAAAAGTAACTAGTGAACAATAACAAAAAAGACGAGTGACAACATCTGAAATTGAGGAAAAGATTGCAAATACAACATTGTATTTACTTAAATCATTCGTTGACATTGCATCTACATAAAGGACATGTATCGCGAATCTTGAGCCACTTAGCGATGCAATCCCGATGAAACATGTGTGAGCAAGGCAAGCCAATTATTTCTCTTGACCCAATCTCCACGAGACAAATAGAACAATCTGTGATGGAAGAAGACTCTGCTTCAATCGTGTCCTCTTCAAGATTTTGAAAATAATCTTGTGTCGTGGACTCCTCACTTGAAACACCACTATGCAAGTCGACTGAATCAAAGACATAGCCTCTTTCTGTTTCATTGTTCTGCATGTTGTGGTTGTAATCCAATGCCACACGATCTCTGATATTTCTTTGCATGTTGTTGGTGTAAGTGAAGCCCGATGAATCAAGAACCCAAACGTCGTCCATAAGAACCCCCTCTCGGTGAGCATTCAAACCCATAAAAGGTACTAAGAAAGAAGCCATTCTTGGTCGAGAAAGAGAGAGAGAGAGAGAGAGAGAGAGAGAGAGAGAGAGATATGTAGAGAAAGTGGGAAAGTTTACTTGAGGCGAGATGAAGCGGTAATTTATAGACTTCACTTCTTAGTTGTTATTCAATGTTCATTAGCTGGATTATTATTCTGTTTTTTTATTACCGTTTCAATTCCTACTTGTTATGTTTCTTTATTCAAATTAAAGAAACAGGATTACCCTAAACGTGTTTGAAAACCTAATTTGCATTTATTAGATTTACTCTTCCTGATTTTCTTTATTTTCTTTCCTGTTTTTTTTTAAAAAATTTAAATGCCTCTTTTATATTTCTTTATTGAAAAAGGACATAATCGAAATATGCATTTATTATGCATAACGAAAAATAGTTTCCTGCTTAATTGGAAGTTTGGAAGAGAAAATATATAAAGCCAAAATAATAATAGTGATAATCAAATATTGCAAACCAGACGTCATACCTTACCACCAGGCAGGAGCTGTAAAAATGCTATAGTTCCATAGCTGTAATCAAAACCTTCGTATGATTAAAACAAAGAAAAAGTAAAAGCTATAGCTTCAAATTTTATCATAGCTTATTACCTGATTAACAAGAAAGAATGTTATCATTGCCAAAATGCATACAAGATATTGAAAATGCTATGCAAGGATTTCAAATCTTGCAGATGAGAACATGACACAAACATAACTACCATGTAAAACACAAAATATTCAGATTAGTAGCAAACTCATTACTTGACACTAAGATTTTCAACTGAGTATTTAAAATTATCCCCAAAATCTAATTTTTTTTTTTTTATTCATTAGAAAATTACCACTGAATATAAACCCCACTATGCTAAGAAACATTTGAGTAAAAATATATATTTGGAAAAAATGCAAGAGCAGTTACAAGTTTTGAAGTGCTGATCCTCATATGCTGGAATAAGCAGGGCTCAGATCTAAGAGAGTAATGTTGTACAAACAAATGCTACCCATTTACAAAATTGTAATGGAACTAGAGCTGCTCAATGAAGGAAGGACGTTAAGACATTTTTGTTCCTATTGACTTGTTTTTTGTAGGATATGTACATTAGTATATGTAAATTCTGGTGCATGGTCCACATTGGTACTCCAATACATTTCTCCCCCCGAATCAGAAAAAGTATGTAATATACAGCGCAAATTATCTACTCAAACCTGTAGAGACAAAGGAATAATTACCAACAAGGTCACAAACTTTAAGGAAGTCAGGAACTGGTTGAGACAGTTGCAATGCTGGTTACTAGAGAAGGGCGGTCACAGAAGGTAGAGGAAAGTGGCAATAATGTAAAATTAAAAAATACTGATTCAATGAAATAATCAGGAGAATCAATATATACTATGTAATTAGAAGAAATCAGTACTGTTTTATTCCCTTAAATATCTTTTTTTATAAAAGAAAAAAGTTATTGAATCAAAGAAGAATTATAAAGGATACATTATCCTCCCTAAATATAGAAGAAAAAGAAAAACAGAAAGTGACAAACATTGACATAATGATTTTACTGCCTATTATAATCTACGAGTAAATCATATTTTCCTCTTTACATTGACAGGCACCAAGGTGAACTAGTGCATGCAAGAGGTATATATACAGGGCTGAGGCTGATTATTTGAAGATTAATTAGTAGCTATAACTGTCTATGCAACATCAACCTACTGACACAGTCAGCACAGAGCAGATGAACTCTCACGTAGTAACTCATAGAATAGACTATAGACAAGAAGGAACGGAAAAAAAAGCCTTTCCAACTTCATGGAAATTCTTTGGAAGATACTCTCGAAGCAGATTCTGTTTTGACCATTAGGAAGTACAATTGAATACTAATACCAAGATGTGACTCATAATTTCATCACTGAATACATCACCCTGAAATTCCTAAGAAACTAATTGTCTATAGTGTACATTACACTATTGCTCAACGCAAAATCTTTTAACAGCCCATTAGTATTTGCTTTTTATTTTGGCGGTAGCTAACTTAAGCATGTTTGAATCTATATAATCCAAACTTTTTCAAAAAATGGCACGTTCTTGTCTTTCTCATACAGTGAGTACCTAACTCAAATTTATATTAAGTGCATTTTGATTTCGTTAGCCTATGTTTATGTACTTTACAATTCCTCTATATAAGATGATGTGTGCATTTAATGATGCCAAGAAATCAACTGAAGAGTTCATTTTTTAGAGAAACCAACCAAAGATAGATAGGTAAACCATATACCTTTTCGATAGGACTATATTGATATCAACGGAGGGTTTGTCCTAAAAAAACATGGTTGTCGAATATTCCCAAGACTAGTTGTTGGTCTCAGCTTCCAATTCCCAATCCCATCGCTTCTCCCATATTCACAATCCCAAATTGATAATTTCCACAAAGGAAACTCATTCTTGTGTGACTCAACCTCATGAGCATAGGCAAAACCATGTTGGGTCAAATCCATACCCATCAGCTCATCCTTGGCAGAGATATGAAGCAACTTCATCTTGTACAAAACCAAGAAAAGAGGACCTACGGTGACACTCACCCAACCAGCAATAACCAAAACCTGAATCTAGTATGATGATTGAAAATTATGATGTGATTGAAAATTTCAGAGATAGGAAATTGTTTGCTTTGTTTAGAGGCAGAATTGTTGGAATTTGAAACAATGAAAGTCTACAAGTGATTGCTGGCAAGAATTAAGGAGCAAACTTAAGTGCAATATAATTGCATTGAGTATCTAGGGTTAGAATGGTATATCCTAGAATGAGCAAGGTTTATTATATTATCAGAATAAAATTGTGGTGCCTAAGGGCTTGTTAGATGAGAAAATGATGGTTGTGGTTTGCAAGGGCCAGTTTACTTTCCATCTAGATGCTACAAAAATAATTGGCATCTACTAGGAGACCAAGTATGGAATGTTTTTCAATCTTTTTTGGAGAACCCGCAGTCCATTGCAGATATAAAAGGTACATTAATAGCCCTTATCCCTAAGACTAATCAGCCTACACATGTGTCTCAATTCAGACCCATATCCTTTTGTAATGTAATCTACAAGGGTATGAGTAAATTCATAGTGGGGAGACTTAAGGAGGCAATGGAGGTTCTAATTTTTGCCAATCAAGTCAGTTTAGTGCCTAATAGAAACTTGCAGGACAATATTATCATTGCAAAAAGAAGTTGTCCACTTAATGTCGAAGCTTAAGGGAAAGAAAGGCACCATGACTATTAAAATTGATTTAGAGAAAGCTTACGATAAGCTTAATTAGTCCTTCATTCATAAGGTTATCACCAAAATTCAGCTCCCTCCATGGATGGTTGAATTCATTATGGCCTATATCACAACAAACAGATTTGGAGTGTATATAAATGGGGTGTAAGAACCCGCACCGATAAATTAGGAATTTAAATAAATTAATTATGATTTTAGGAAATAATTCCATAATTGACCTTCGATAAATATGAAAAGATTAGAATAATTATCGAGAAGGTCAAATAATGCTTAAATCGCTTTTCTAATGAAAAGTACATATACTGGTTCTACTTGACGGTATATGTAAGAACCCACACTGTTAATTAAGGTATTTAATTAATTAATTATGTGAAAATAGGAAATGATTCCATAATTGACCCTAATAATTATGATAAGTGATTAAGAATGCTGAAAGTCGCTTTTCGGAAGAAAAGTGCAGATACCGGTTCTGCTAGTCGGTATAAATGCGTACCGAAAAAGTATCCCGGAAAATTAAAGTAAGTACATGATAATTACTAGAATAACATGTAGGACTTGTAAAACGAGTTTCAGGTCCAAATGATGAGAACTGGTGCTAGAAACCGGTACTGGCTTTGAAAAGCGCGTACCGGAAAGTTGCTCAGAAAATCATAAGAAAAATATGATAAATCTTAGAAAATTATGTAGTTTCAGAATCCAAAGTTTGGGATTAAAATGCTAAGCGTAGCAATTAAAGTTAATACTGTGAGTTTAAGTGGGTTTTGGCTATAAATACACTCATTAAGTGGGCACAAAACCGTAGAACCTCATTCCTACGTGAACACCTTTGGGGGCTGATCAGTTTACACTATTCCATTGCTGACTTGGTGCTTCTTTGGCTTGTCTTCACCATTTCTTCATGAGAAACCACCAAATGATCATCTTTTCTCTTGATTCTTCCTTGTAAACACCTTGTGGTTGTGTTGGGGTTGTGTAAGAGGCTTGGTTTCTGAGTTGGTGGGTTGTTTTGGGGTGCTTTTGGTGCTAACTTTGGAGGTTGGAGTTGTTGAGCCATTGTAATGGCATTTTGAGCTCCAAGGAGCTTCCTTTGTGAAGAAAGGGCAAAGATTTGTTGGCATTTTCGTTTTGTGTTCAAGTCAGAATCTTTGAACCTTGTTGGAGAGCTCCAAGAGCCTTCCTTGTGGCTGAGTTTGAACCTCCATTGGTATACCTTGAACTTTCCTTTGAATTTTCATGAAAATGGCTGGTTTATGTTATAAAATGAGTTAACTTTAATCATTCAAGCTTAAGGTTGTTAATCAAAGTCTAAAATGTGGTATTGAACTTCTGTTTTGGGTCAAGACCGGACCTTGGGTCATAGGGTGGCAATTTGGCTTCGGATTATGCAGAAAAAATCTGCATAATGTTGTTCTGCCCGCGTGGTAATCGATTACCTTGCTGGTGGTAATCGGTTACCATGTGCAGTAATCGATTACCAGTACTTGGTAATCGATTACCACCTGTGAAAATGACCAGAAACCAGTTTTGTGCAAATGTGTCAGCAACGACCTAGTTTAGTAAAATTGAGATATCTCGAGCTACAGAGCTCTAAATTGAGTGAGGTTTGGACCTATGTGAAGCTAACACATAGGGTTACAACTCTGTAAAATTTAGTAGCCATTGGATTAGTGATTTGATCGCAGTGTCTATTTTAAGTCGCGTTTTGGTTGCTGGAAATTCCGTTTGCAGTAGTCACCTTACGTAAATCATAACCGGAGTTATACAACTCCGATTGAGACATAAAGTATATCGTTGGAAATCTCAAGATGTCTAGTTTAACATTGTAAATATTAGAATGTGAATATTGATATAATTGTTGGTCTAAAACAGATTGTGATTTGCTGTGTTTGGACTTTGAGCTTGTGTGGACTCTTGGCTTGGATAGTTAGCTTAGAGGTAAGCTTTCGTGTCCTCGGTTTAGCCATGTTGTGGTTCCACCATGTCCCATGGGGATATGGTATATGCATGTTGTGTTACATGCTTTTGATGTTTTGGAAATGTTGTTGAGCTATTATATGTTAGTGCCTTGTTGATATGCATGGAGGTGTTCCACCTATACGGTAAGCCTGAGTATGTAGAACATACAAGAGGGTGAGACCGTGGGTGAGGTGCAAGCGGTGTTCCTTGTACTACATGTAGGGAATAGACGTATTCCTACATTTCTCTGGCCAGTAGATAGTGATTACACACATGCCATAGATATCTGTTGCACTACATAGTTTTGGAACTGATAATGATATAAATGCTTTTTGAACTTATATTGCACATATAAGTGAGCTTGGGGTGGAAGATCCTTGAGGACCCCTTGTCTTACTGAGATTTCTAGTTTAGAGATCTCACCCCACGTTTGGGGAATGCTTATTTCAGGGTCAGGTAATGTTGAGACCTCAGGCGGCAGGAGGCCGGAGCTGAGTTAGATTGCTGTTATATTATGCTGCCATGATTGGATGCTGGATTTGCATGTTGTTTATGCTTATAGCTTCAGTTTACGTTTGTGGAGTTTTATGTTGAGACTTGTTGTTTACTATGTTTATTTGGTGAGCATGGGGATTGTTCATGACACATAGTATTGTTATGTCTTGGTTATGTTTTGAGTCTTTTGGAGTTGTAATAATGTATCGGGATATTGTCCGGATTACTCGATGTAATGCCGTGATTTAGATACACACTTTATCTATACATTGAGGTATTTCAGTATATGTCTTATTGCAATTTACATACAGGCGTTATTTTATGAAATTGATTAAGTAATCAAGTTGGTAATTGATAATGACATCATAATTGAAAAGAAAAAGAATATTCCGCATTTTTAATTAAGCACCGCTTAATACGATGTATTATTAATATTCCGGGTATACACAGGGTGTTACAGTATAAACGTGTACCAGTGAAGTATTTCGAAAAATTATAATAAAGATACAAATATTCCTAGAAAAATATCTAGGTCAAGTATATTAAGTTTGAGGTAAAAATAATGAGCAGTGATGTCAGAACTAATACCAGCTATGTATAAAATGCGTATTGGCAAAGTATTCGAAAAATTATAATAAAAATATCATAATTCCTCGAAAAATGTCTAGGTTCAGAATATAAAGATTGGTAGAAAGTTGATTAGTGGAACTAATTAAACTAATACTGTTAGTTTTAATGTGTGCACTATAAATAGAAAATGCACACAAACCTAGGTCAGATTTCTACCAGCCTCTACGTAGTGTTCTTCATTGTTCATGGCTGACCAAAATACTCCCACACTATTCCATAGCCTTTTTTGCCAAGAAAATCCCAAAGACACAACCTTTTTACTTGATTCTTCCTCTGTAATCTTGTAAACACTTGAGAGCAGACTTGGTGAGGGGGAAAACCACTTCTTGAGAGGTTCTGAACTTTGTTTATAGGGGTTGAGTTACTGACTTCTTGGTTGAGAGTGTGAAGGCCATTTTCACTCACTTTGGTGCTTCAAGAGGCCATTTTATGGAGGAAAGAACCTTGTGGGCAGACCAAATTCGTGGTCTTGTTGAGTCAGAGTTATAGGGTGGCAACGATAGATTAAAGACAATTTTTTTTTTTTTCTGTTTTCACAAGCCTTAAGGTAACCCATGATCATTTCCTTTGAAATTTCATGAACATAGCTTGTGTGAGTCCTTAAAAAGAGGAACTTTGATTGTTCAAGTTAAGGGTTGTTAATCTATGTTTAAGAAGTGGTAATAAACTTCTGTTTGTGGATAAAATGGACTTAGAACCATTGGGGTGTTTAGGTGAAGGAAGAGTTGAGAAATGGCACTCAAGGCTCACTAGAAGAAGGAAGGAAGGTAATGGAATAGTGCACAAAGGCTGGTCAGCCTCCAAGGTCACTTAGGAAATTTGTTATGGCCTAGGGTTTTGAGCCAACTAATGTATTTATAGTCACTTAAGTCTTAAAGCACAGTATTATCATTAATAACTACGCTTAGCATTTTAATCCCAAACTTAGGATTTTGAACCTACTCATTTTTCTAAGATTTATAATATTTTTATTTTATTTTTCGCAGCACCTTTTCGGTACGCGCTTTTCCATAGCCAGTATCAGTTCTGGCACCAGTTCTCATTATATTAACTTGAAACTCGTTTTACAAGTCCTATATATTATTCTAGAAATATTCATGCACTTATTATAAATTTCCGGATTACTTTTTCGGTACGCATTTATATCGAGTAGCAGAACCGGTATCTGCACTTTTCGTCTGTAAAGTGACTTTCAGCATTATTAACCACTTTCTATATTTATTTAAGCCTTATAATAATTATTAGGGTTAATTATGGAATTTTTTCCTAATTCCTCATAATTAATTAATTAACTTCCTTAATTAACGGTGCAGGTTCTTACATTCACCCCACCTTTTTAGGATTTTGTCCTCAAAATCAGAAACATACATGTCCCGAAACTCGGGGTACTGCCGGAGAAGCTCGTGCTCTCGCACCCAAGTACACTCCTCAAAAGTTCTTCCGGTCCACTGCACTTTGACCATCAGAATGGTCTTGCTCCTCAGCTGCTTCTCGCCACGATCGAGAATCTTGAGTGGTCCGACGGGAGTTCTCAAGTTCTCCCGAACCTCCATCTCATCCGGTTGCACCACGTGCGAAGGATCCCCTACATACTTCAAAAGCTGAGACACGTGAAACACGTCGTGGATGTTTGCCACGTTCGGAGGCAAGGCAAGCCGGTAGGCAACAGGTCCTACCGTACCAAGGATCTGGTATGGCCCAATAAACCGCGGGCTCAGCTTCCTCACTCCGAGTGCACGTCCAACACCGGTGGCAGGTGAAAGTCTCACAAACACGTGCTCACCCTCACTGAACTCCAGTGGACGATGCTTGACATCGTAGTAACTCTTCTAGCGATTCTGCGCCTACTTCAGCTTCTCTCTGATCATCTGGATCTGCTGGGTGGTATCTTGGACAAAGTCCAAGCCAAAAAGCTCCTTATCTCCAACCTCAGACCAGCAGGTAGGAGTCCGACACCTCCTCGTAGGGCGTCATGCCCAGGCTAGCATGAAAGCTGTTGTTGTAAGAAAACTCAACCAACGAAAGGTACCTATCCCATGCCGAGCCCTGCTCCAACGTGCAAGCCCGCAACATGTCCATCAAGGTCTGGATGTTCCTCTCAGTCTGTCCATCAGTCTGAGGGTGATAGGCGGTACTCAATCTCAACTGTGTACCGAAAGCCTCCTACAACGCCTCCCAGAACCGAGATGTGAACTTCGGGTCCCTATCACTGATGATACTCTCGGGCACCCCATGAAGCCTCACAATCTCGCGAACATAAAGCTTGGCCAACTGCTCTATAGTGAAGCTCACCTTCATTGGAAGAAAATGGGCAGACTTCGTCAGTCTGTCCACAATGACCCAGATAGAGTCACAACCCGCCGGAGTCTTAAGCAAACCCACAACGAAGTCCATGGAAATGCTCTCCTATTTCCATTCCTGAATCTCAAGAGGTTGAAGCTTACTAGATGTCTTCTGGTGTTCAATCTTTACCTTCTGGCAGATCAAACATTTGGACACAAAAATGGCAACATCATTCTTCATACCCGGCCACCAGAAGTTCTTCCTCAGGTCTTGATACATCTTTGTAGCACCAGGGTGGATAGAGAATTGGCCCTTATGGGCCTCTGCCATAACCTTTACGGTCAACGGACCTCGAGGAACCACGATCCTCTTCTGAAACAACAGGAGTCCATCCTCATTCCAAGACACACCGTCTTGGTTCTTCACGTAGTCTAGGCATTCTCTCTGCACTTGTGCTTCCTTGATCTTCTGTAGCAGCTCATTCACAACATCTGCTACTTCCATCTCGAAAAGTGCACCCCTACTCGGATAGGTCACTGCCAAATTTCAGAACTTTTCCACCACATCAAAATTACAAAGCAACAAACTGGATAAGCTCCCGGATTTCCAGCTCAAAGCATCTGCTACCATATTGGCCTTGCCAGGATGGTACCTAAAGCTCAAAGTCGTAATCCTTTAGGAACTCCATCCATATCCTCTGCCTCATGTTCAGCTCTTTCTGGTCGAAAAAATACTTCAAACACTTGTGGTCGCTGAACACCATAAACTTCAAACCAAAAAGATAATGCCGCCAAATCTTGAAAGCAAAAACAATGGTCTCCAAATCCAAGTCATGAGTCGGGTAGTTCTCCTCGTGGGGCTTCAACTGCCTCGAAGCATAAGCAACAACTCTACCAGTCTGCATCAAAACACAGCACATCCTCTTTCCTGAAGCATCACAGTAAAGCTCAAACTGCTCATCAAGATCAGGAAGGATCAACACAGGTACGATAATCAATCTCTCCTTTAACTCCTGAAAGCATTCCTCACACTCGTGAGTCCACACAAATGGAGTCTCCTTACGATTAAGGCGAGTCAACGGCAAGACCATCTTGGAGAATCCCTCAATGAACCTCTTGTAGTACCTAGCCAAACCCAAGAAACTCCTAACTTCAGAAACAGTTTTAGGCCTCGCCCAATCAATCACTGCCTCTATCTTGTTGGGATCCACTGCAATTCCCTCAGCAGAAATTACATGCCCAAGGAACTTCACGGACCTGAGCCAAAACTCGCACTTGGAAGAATTCGCATACAGCTTCTTCTCTTTCAGCAATTGCAGCACAATTCTCAGATGCTCATCATGCTCCTCCTCCGTCTTGGAGTAAATCAAAATATCGTCAATGAAGACGATCACGCACTTATCCAGGTACAGCTGGAAAATCCGATTCATGTAATCCATGAACACTGCGGGTGCATTTGTGAGTCCAAAAGGAATCACCAAATACTCAAAGTGATCGTATCTCGAACGAAACGCGGTCTTAGGGACATCCTCCGGCTTCACTCGAATTTGATGGTATTCGGACCGGATATCAATCTTTGAATACACACAAGCACCCCTGAGCTGATCCAGCAAATCATCAATACCCGGAAGGGGATACTTGTTCTTGATTGTCACCTTGTTAAGCTGCCTGTAGTCGGTGCACAATCGCATTGTCCCATCTTTCTTCTTCACAAAGATGACCGGCGCTCCCCAAGGAGACACGCTCGGTCGGATGAAATCTTTCTCTGAAAGATCCTCAATGTGCTTCTTCAGCTCCACCAACTCCGGTGGCGACATCCGATATGAAGCTAATGAAATCGGCCCCACACCAAGCAACAAATCTATGGAGAACTCTATCTCTCTCTGTGGTGGAAAATCAGGAATCTCCTCAGGAAACACCTCGAGGAATTCCCTCACCACAGGAATGCCAGTGATATGCTCCTGTGTCCTACTCACTAAACCTTTCAACATGACATAACCATATGCCCTTGCTCTCAAGGCTCTCCTAGCCTGCAGCAACGAATCACACGAAGACATCACCACTCGCTTGGCACAACAGTCAATCATCACACAATTCTTGGACAACCAATCCATGCCCAGAATAATCTCTAGGTTGGCCACCGGCAATCCTATCAGATCCACCGAGAAGTCACGCCCATCCCATTGAAACGCCACATCGCGATGAACAGTGGTAGAATAACACTTTCTCCGGTGGCGGTGGTCACCCACAACTGTGGAGAAAGCACAGACATGGGCAACTCAAGCCTCACAGCAATCGGGGTAGCAATAAAGGAATGCGTAGCCCCGGAGTCAAACAAGACATTAACAAATGATCAACCTATGGTAACAGTACCTCTGACAAGGTTCGGAGCTCTGTCCGACTGTTGCCGATCTAAGGTGTACACGCGTCCAGAAGCAGGTGGCACTGTAGGTGCTGGTGGTGGTGGAAGGGGAACCATCTGCAATGGAGCTTCCAGAACTGCTGCAGCTCTCGCCGTCGACAACGGACAATCTCTGGAGTAGTGGCCCTCCTTGCCACACTGAAAGCAAATCAACTGGCCTGAAGAACACGACCCAAAATGAGTCTTCCCACATCCCGAACACCTGGGAGCAGGAGGTCTCGCTATACTCCCCTGAGCGGAAGTCCTCTTAAACTGACCAGGCGCTTGCCTAGCCGCAAACTGCTTCCCTTTGCCTTTGTTCCCAAACTTTCTGTCCCTCTAAGAAGTGGAACTACTAGTTCCCTTCGTCTGCGCAATCTTGGCCCTCTTGGCCTTACTCGAATTGCAGAAGTCCTCGATGTCCCGACACTATTGCACCAGTGTCCTGAAGTCTCCCAAAGCAGAACCAGCGAGGTAACCAGCAATATCCTCTTTAAGTCCCCTGCAGAACTTAGCAGCCAAGAAGACTGGAGTAGGCCTCTCCATCCGGAAATGAGCGAACTTAACCAGCTCATTGAACTTGGCCAGGTACTCGCCAATAGACAACAAGCCCTAAACCAACCTGTCGAACTCCCCCTGCTTCCTCTCCTAGGCATCATAAGAGAAGTACCGACCCAGAAAGCAATCCTTGAAGAATGGCCATGTCATAACATGACCCTGCATCTCAAAAGCATGAGAGGTGTTCATCCACCACTCATGGGCATCGCCCTCCAGCATATAAGTAGCAAACATCAGCTTCTGCAGGTCAGTACACTGCATGACCCGGAAAATCTTGTCCAGCGCCTGAAGCCATCTAGCTGCAGCAATAGGATCATAAGACCCATCAAAGGAAGGTGGCTTATGCTTGCGAAAAGCATTAAGCCGGCGATCAATGACATCTCTACCTTCAGCAGGCTCCACAAAGGGTTTCATCACCCAGTCAACTGACCAGTGCCCTCAACCTGGCTCTGGCTCTCGTCCTGCAGACTAGGTGGAGGCGGCGGCGGCGGCGGTGGCGGTGGGAACTGACCAATAGCAGGACCAGCTCTCATCTCCTCTAAAATGACCCTCATCATGGTCATGTTCGCCAAATGAATCGCCTCAAGAGCATCCTCCATGGCCTTTTGGTTCGCCTCACGAGCAGCGTCCATCATTGCCACGTTGGCCAACCTAGCGGCCTCCTGCATCTCAGCCAATGTAGTCAGGATTGGGTCGGGTTGACCCTCACTAGTACCTTGGTTCCTCCTTACACAAAGAATGAGTTGATCAGGCCCACACAATGTGGTCACATATGCATTATCAGAGTAAAACCAAATAGAGAGAACACAAGATAGACACACAGCAAAGAATCCTAAGTTATTGCAACACATACAGTCTTTTCCCCTAGAAAGTGCTCTGATACCATAAAATGTAACTCCCCGTGTATACCCGGTTTGTTAACATGTCATCGTATTAAGTCACGCTTAATTAAAATGCGGAATAACTTTTTCTTTAGTTCAATTATGACGTCATTATACTCAGCCAAGTTGATTACTTAATCATTTATATAAAAACATCGCCTGTATGTAAATTGCAAAGACAGCTAACTGAAATACCTCAATATATAAATAAAGTGAGTATCTCTGTCACAGGACTACATCACGTAGCATGGACAATAATCCCGATACATTATTACAACTCACAACTAAAAACAAGACATCGTCAATCAATGTGGCATGGACAAACCCCATGCTCACCAAATAAGGCAACAAAGCCCAACAACAGTCTCAACAGCAACAATATAATAATAACTGAAGCTAAAAGCATAAAAGCAATAGGCATATCCAGCATCCAACATGTCAACAATTAACAGCAATATCTAACTCAGCTCTGGCCTCCTGCCACTAGAGGTCTCAACCCCTGCGTTACCTAAACCTGAAATAAGCGTCCCCAAACGTGGGGTGAGATCTCTTAACAAGAAATCTCAGTAAGACAAGATGTCTTCAAGAATCTTCCACCCCAAGCTCACTTACATGTGCAATATAAGTTCAAAAGCAGTAATTACAATATAAGTTCCAAAACTATGCAGTGCAACAGATATTTATGCCATGTGTGTTATCACTATTCTACTGGCCAGAGAAATGCAGGAATACATCTATTACCTACAGTTAGTACAAGGAACATCGCTTGCACCTCACCCACAGCCTCACCCTCTTGTATGTACTACATACTCAGGCTTACCGTATAGTTGGAACACCACATGCATATCATAAAGGCACTCGCATATAACAGCTCAACAGCCTTTCAACAAATCAATATATCATGAAAACAACATCATGCATATAACTATACCCCCATGGGACATGGTGGAACCAACAATGGCTAAACCGAGGAAATGAAAGCTTACCTTGCAAGCTAACAATCCAATACCAAGAGTCCACACAGCTCAAGGTCCACACACAGCAGTATCACAATCTGATTTGGACCAATAATAACATCAATATCCATACTCTATAAGCATACAATAAAAGACAACGCCTTTTATTTACGTTTTACGTCTTTAGGCTCCTCACCAAACCACAAGCCCTTAAATACATAGGTTCTGACTTAGTTAAGTTATTACAGAAGTTCAACTTCATCAAACTAGGGTCCACAAACCTATACAAACCCTCTGTATGAACAGTGCAGCTACTGTTCTTCGAAAATCCAGAATATCCGGATATTTGTCGGGGACATATCCAGATATCCAATATCCGGATATCTCTCTGCCAATATCCGGATATCAATATCTGGATATCCAGAACCCCATATCCGGATATCCATATCTGTGTAACACCCTCTCTTGTAGGCCTCCAAGGGAGTTGTTTGCTAAGCGAAATTAGAGTTCTTTAATAGTATTTTAGAGACTGAGAAAAAAAAATCACTTTTACATTGCCAATTAAAACTCAAGAAGGGATCTGGTTAATTACAAAAATCAGAGTACGCAAAATTTCTTAAACTTACTAAAAATATAATTTTCCTGATAGACCTTGTTGTCTTTAAAAATTTGTATAAAATCCAGTTCAACGATTCAAAAATATATTCTTTGTAATTTGGAAACTAGACATCTGGGGCTTCACGTTCATATAAAATAGTAGTGATTTGGAGTTCGATTGCCCCTCGAAACATAACTCGCAAAATAAGAGATAAAACAGTGATAATAGCACAAACGTCCTGGCTGGTAAAATTCATAATAAATCGAGCTTTCAGAATTTCTTTGCAAGGTTGATATATAATGAAACTAGACAGCTGGGGCTACGCGTGCATATAAATTATAAGAAAATCGGAGGAGCGTAGCCCCAGTACGACAACTTACAAAGTGCTCGCAAAGACTTTTCAAAACTCAGCATTTAGATAACATGTCAAAATCCTTTTCGCAAACGTTTCAACATCTGTTTCCAAAATACTTGCTGGTCATAAAATCGTAATGCAATAATAAAATCATAGTTCACAGGAAAAACTTCTCAATTTCATACAGTCATCCATAAAAATATCACATCAATAGCAGCATGCCCAAAACAGTAGAAGCCAACAGCAAATATCCAAGTCCTCAAAAGCTTTTACGTCCTACCGCCATTTTGTAAAAATAGCAGCCCCAAAGGGGTGAGAAAAATCCCAGTAGTGTGGCAACAAAACCAATAATGCAACAGTATTAAACTAGGAACAAAATTATAAACATTAGCTACAAACATGAAATCCTTTTCATCATATATCATATTGCGTATATATATACATTGCCTTCTTCACGCTCATGGCACCGTCATGCGCGTGCATACACAGTGGAAATTCCATGCATGACACCATCATTTGGGGAATTCCACTGTGGCCTATGCGGACTGACGCCAACTGTCCCCGTACCCTGATATCAAAGGATGCCTATATGATGCATGCTCAATCACATGGTCCTATATATATAACTATTCTAAGACTCAAGACTAACATGAATTTGGTACATGCATGCCATGCTATGCTGTCACACACAAATCGAAAGACGAGTGCGGTATGATGTACGGTGCATGCATATATCATCATTTCATAACATATACTTCATGTACATTGGATGCCATACTGCCAAGCCATTCTTTCTTTTCATAAGAGAATTTCCATAATCATAACATTTCCATAGGCAGAATAATTTCATCATTTATGGCAGAATAATCATAAGGCACATGTGAGCAACAATTCACAATTCATACACTAGTCAATAGTCACATCAGGTAATATCGCCTAACACATACCTCGAGCCCAAGCAATAATCAATAGCACCAAAATTCAGCCCGCTCAAAAATAGTTACGTGCACCTAAATACATGCGGAACAAGTCAGAATTTTATTCATAAAATCCTATTATTCATATGCCATTTCCATGCCTTCCAAATTTATGTATTTTAACATGCTTCTTATACTATCTAATTTATGACTTCATATTAATTTAATAGCATGTAACAGCGAACAAAATTCAAGCCCCCTTGTTCATGCAGGTTCGGTTTAGGCAGAACTAATTAGTGTTCCAAATTTATTTCATCACCTAATCACACTTACACGGCCTAATGGTGCGCTAAATTGGACCAATAAGAATGCTGTCACATTAATTTAATATATACAAAGCTTAGAGGTACGGTATAGTCCCACCAAAACAGTCCAATACTCTCACCATATATCTATTTATATTGCCCACAAATCTGGTCGGCTTGCATGCATTAGGTTTATGACTTTTATTCATATATATTCCACTTCCCTAAGAATTATGTGCATCTATTTACATGTGTACGACAAATTCAGAATTGTTTCCTGTTATTACTATAATTTATCAATAAGTTTTCCATGCTTCTAACCCTCATTCTTTAATCGAGTTTCATAGTTTCCAATTAGATGAATCTTCTGACTTATGTTCGGCTCTTAAACATAACAAAAATGTCCATCAAAGTTGCAGAAGCTATTCCCAAATCCATAACATATAGCTTTGGCCCACATGCAATAAATCCTATGCTGTACGGCTGAACAGGAAGGATGAAGAAGAATGACTAAAATATATCTTCCTAGAGTACACAAAAATAGACCAAACAGAGAGGAGTAGATGGCGTTTAAAGTTCGGTCCTTACCTCTATACATGAGTATCCGAACTCGCCATTCAGCCAAGGAGCAGACGCCAATTCCGTACTAGGATCCTTATGCTCTTATTACCCAAAAACGAATCAGAGGCAGTATAAGGAAATAGACCACACATACACTCATGCGTGAAAGTCAGAGAGTGACAAGATGAGGGGATACTCACCGGTTATGGCATGTAAGGGAAGATATGGTTCAAAACTTAGTTTTGATGGCCTTCCTTGCAAGAGTCGACTCCTCAACTGCATGCAAAGTAGAGAAGGCTTCAAGCATCGCTTGGTCCATTGCATGCAAATTGGAAATTTTAATCAGAACCAATCCATGGAAGGGAATAAGAAACAGCAAAACAACACTTCACCTCTTAGAAGGGGGTCACGGCCGAACAAGCAAGGTGGACGAGAACATGATTCTGAGTTTGGTTGTCTCACCGTGTGGCTTCACGGATTAGAGGAGAGGAGGAAGAGTGCATGCAAGGAAAGAAGACTTCAATCACCGCTTGGTCATGTTCAATCATAAAAAGGAAAACAAGAACAGAGATAAACATATCACCTCCTTACTTGTGATGTTCAGCCGAATGTGAAAAAGGAACACTAGAGTAGTGAAGATGTTTCCTCTTTGATCCTAAGCGCACGGTTTAGAGGGAAGTTGGGATGGCTGTGTTTTCTGTCTTTTGTTCAAGGGATTGCAAGCTCAGTTTTTCTTTTTGGTGAGTTCCTTGTAATGCGAAAATGGAAGATGATAATTAAGCTTTCTGTTTCATGGTTGGTTCACGCGTATGTGTAGTGATCAGTTCTTGAGTAATGGAAAATGAATTCTGGTTCAAAAAGAAAGTTTGGCCGAACGTTGAGGGTGAGTCAAGGATTCCATGATTGTGTAGATGGCTCACATGCAAGGAGATGGACGGCTAGTGGCACACATTCAAGGGATTTGGGAGGCCATGTGGTGCGCATGCAAGAGGCTTGGAGGATGGGGGCTGATGTGAATTGCTGAAGAGAAAGCCAAGTCAGAATTTTCTACCCATAGGTTGCATAGATGACAAAAGCTGAATGAGTTAGGTACTGTAGCAAGAAATCAGCTTGCTTTCTCTATATCCTATATGCATGCAAGGGAGATACAAAGGTAGACAAACTTTGACATGTGGTCCTTCCAAGTGTATAGGTGGCGTACATGCATGTAGTAGGAGAGGGTTTTGGTTGGCACACAGAAGACATGCAAGGATGGAGAGAGATTAGCACATATCAGAATTTCCTTCCCACACCTACACTTAGCGCATGAAAGAGGTGCAAGGGTGGATGGGCTCTTGGGCCAACGTCCCTATTGGTCACAGAGTCCAAAACATTCATCCTACTCAATATCACTTAAGCCCTATAATATTATGTACTCTAATATAGTACCTTAAGGTTTATTATTTGTTACAGTAAATTAATTATATACATTAATAATAATTACTTCCAATAATTCTTATAATAAGTTCACCTTCTATGTTTCAATAAAATTAAGAATACACTCATGACTAAGATGTCTCATATTACATATTTAATTTCCATTGAAATATGAGTTGGTTCCATAATTTAATTTAGTCTCATCCTAGCTTATACATGAGCATAATTCCAAATTAATTGTCCTACACCTTCCTAATCGTACTCTAAATAGGGTTTAGTTTGAACGGGATGTTACACTCTCCCCACCAAATTTTGAAGTTTGTCCCCAAACTTCGCCTTACCATCCTAAAATTTGTCTAAGCCTAACACTTAGCACCATGATAATATACTCTCACACATACTTCCTATTTAGACTTCAATCTTATTAATTAAGGTCATAACAAAATTCCACCTTAATAAGCTTGCAAGAAATTTAATAACCAAAACAACACACCTTACACCCAACAACTGCCTACTCATATACACATGCAGCAAGATATTTATGCAGTGAGAATGTTTTAAAGGCAATCATAATGTTCCATGACATGCTGAAATATTTCAAATAAACATCAGGCTACAAACAAGAACTAAAACAATGAATTGTATTTCTCTTTTTATTAATAGCTGCTAACTCAAATAAACGCGCTCACCAAAAATTTTAATTTTCACATCAAGCAATCAGCGTTCATATTAGATTTCCACAATTGATGCAAGTAACAGAAAATTTCTTTGTGGTACTAGTTCGAGTAACACGAATATAAAATAATAAACAATTAGACAACTAGTAATTACCACAGTCAAGGACAGAAAATTTTCCATACCAGCTCACTTCTAAAAATTGAGTTATTCATGCTGTTTTAAATAAAAGGATGATTTAGTTCGGCATTAATCTTTTAACAGAAAGGTGTCACATTTAGTTTCCAAACAGAAAAATTTCAGTGCAACAGAAACATATAGTAGATGAGCATAGTTCAATGTTCGACATTTCAAAAATTAAATTTTCCCTTAAATCCAATTAATCATGATATGAATTTTCCACTCATAACACACATTGCAATTTCAACATAGCTATCAAACATAACTCACTAAAATAACCAAGTTTTCATAATTCAAGTTCACAATACTTACTTTCAAGGTTTCTAGCTGTAGTTATGTTAGTATTTAAAATAAAGTCTATGATACAAAACCTCATGCCTAACATAACATAAAGAACACCAATCCCAAAACCATCATAATGCATATGGTGGTCTCATAATACAACTCAAATTTTCAAGCAGAAATTCACACAGTATAATCACGGTTAAAGATGACACAACATGCATATTAAATCATAATTTAATAGTGTTAAGACGCTCCAGTTTAATTCTACTTTTATATCCATGCCCAAGATACAGATTGGATGCTCAAGTACTATGCAGTCATATCAGGAGAATTTCATGAGTACTAACTCTATTGACATATACAAATAACTTAACAATTCACAGCAAACGTGAACAGAAAGTAAAGAAAATTCTTATTAATGAATGTTAACCTAAAGTAGAACATAATTGTGGTAGTAGGGATGTACAGTGTTGGACATTTAGCAAGTGCACTAGTCGTACAAGTAATAAAATGATGAGTAAAGATCGTTCCCACGAGGAATTGTGTTCAAACACCAATATACCATAGAAAACTAATTTGAATCAAATAAGAGTTTGTAAAAATCATGAATAATTTGTCACCAGAAAATTGATTTTGAGTAAATTGACACAAAGTAAATATGGATTAGGAATTAATAAAAACAACAAGTAGTCAGAAAACAACTTTCCTCCATGATAACCCATATAAAAATTGATCATATGATGAATTCCTTTCCATGTGATGTTAATCAACCTTTTACTTATCATCAAGATGTAATCCCTTACTACCCTGATAGAAACATTAATCAGAAACCCCAATCCCTTGGTGATTTCTTTCTTAATACATGCATGAAATACTAAGGTTTTAAGATTACATCAGAACTCTAACATCAATCCCTTGAGTACTAGAATTCTGATGTTGAGATTATCAAATACAGAAGTCATATAAACATCCCTGTTCTATACTACTTCTTTGATAGAAATAATTAACTCAGAAAATCTCAAATCAGCACATGAAAAATACTTCATCATATTAATCAAATCAACATAATATTATCATGGAGTTCCATTGCATTCAGACTACAAAGACTCTACTCAGACATGACTAAGGAATAAATAAGAGAAGAAGAAACAAACTTCATTTCCATGTTGAAAGTCTTCAATCTCCAAACTATTACAAGGAAATCCTAATACAAAAACTAAGAGAATTTAGAGAGAAGTCAGACTAAGTTTAAGAGAGAGAGAGTTCAGATCCCTCAGATCCAGATTTTTTTCTAAGTGTCAAGGCTTTGCCTTATATAGTGTTACAATTAAAAACAGAAAACTGATGTGGGCGCTAAAACGTCCATAAGTGGCCGTTTTAGCGTCCATGCTTTACGTATGCTCAACTGCTTTTAACTGATTTCAACGCTAAAACGTTAAGGAATGACCGTTTTAGCGTCCAAACTTGGTGAATGCTCAACTAACTTTAACTGACTCCAACGCTAAAACGTTTGATTTGGACGTTTTAGCGGTGAAGACCAGAATCTTTTTCCACTTTAGGGCGCTAAAACGCATATTGCAGGCCGTTTTAGCGCCCAAGACCAGCAATTTTCCATCTTCTTAGTGTAGCAGCGCGCTAAAACGCTCTGTGTGGACGTTTTAGCGCTCATCACCAGCAAGTTTTGGCCTCTTCCTGTAACAGGGCGCTAAAACGCTCAGTGTGGACGTTTTAGCGCTCAACACTTAGGCAATTTTTCTCCTCTTGAGCTCCAGAATCTTCTTCCTTCTCCAGTTGTCTTTCAAGCTTGCTTTTCCTACAAGAATCATACAAATTTCCAATAAAGCTCTTGAACTTGTAATTGAGGACATCTTAGGACATTAACCTTGTTTTTCATCATTTAATCACACAATTTGATCCTAATTCCTGCTAAAAACCATGATGAACTAAGGGTTCATCACAATTCCCAGATTTGAATATTGTTGTCCTCAGCAATAACTTTAAAGACAGAGAAAGACTTGAGATTCTTTACACATGAAATTTATGAGGTTGGATTGAAATATGACAGATCAACTTTCCAAGATACAATCTAACAACCCAGCAATCTATCTTTTACTATGACTTGCTTAACCTCATTACAATGACTTTCAACAGATCAGTAAGATGAAATGCAGAGACCTTCAACACAAAACACCCCCTCACTTGGAACTTCTCAAAAATTGTGAGAATAAACTCTCTTGCACTCTAGTGTCTAAGGGTGTACTCATCACTCAATCTCCACTGCACTCAAACTACTATAAGCTTGCCCATCTTCTCACTTTCCATAGTTACAGTGATTCATAAGCAGAACAAAAGAGGCTTTGGTGGTATGACTTGACTAAGAATAGGATTCTGTATAGAAGAAGGAAAAATGGCTTGGCATGTAGTTGGCTAAAGGTAGGATTTGATGTTGCAGAAGGTTAGATAAATGGATCAGATTCAGATAAGAGGAGGATCACTATTGAATTTATCTATGTACTCCTTAATCCTTCTCATTCTCTTCTTCCTTTTCATTTGCTCTTTTCACCACCTTTTCTACAACTTTTCTTTTTCTTGAACTTCCTTCCTCCTTTTCTTCCAACTTTCAACACTTTGTGTTGTTTTGATTTCCCTTTTTCCTCATTTCCTTTTTCTTTTCCTTTTCCAAACCAAGCACTTTGTGCCTTTACTTCCTCATTTCCCTTTTTTTTTATTGCATTCTTCTTTTTCTCCAAATTTCCAACACTTAACACTTAATATTTTTGTTCATTGCAGAAACACCTTTCCTACAGAGCCTTCCTCCTTACCCCTTATCTGAACACATAATCTGAAAATTTAGGATCTGGAATAAGTGCAGGGCTCTTAGTTTTATCACAAAAATTCTGGCTTAAGGCTTCCATGCAATAAGAAAATTTGGTTCAAAAGAAAAATGCCTCAATGAGCTCTACTTTACAAACCATGAACTATTTCAAGTTAGAAACAGGGCAAGTTCTAGAGTTACTCATACAGTGAAGTGCTCTCTGAACAAAAAATTTCTGTATAGGCTTAATGTCTCACAGTTCAGAGTGCATGCTTGAATTCCTCTATATACATCAAACTGATCTCTCTACTCCTCACATAACATGAGTCATGCAAACATATCATTTAGCACATATGCAGGGATTTCAAATTGCATCAAAAAATGTTTAATCCATCATGTAAAACTTTGATCATCCTATCCTCATAAAATTCACATCATCTCAACTCTAAATCCAACCTTTGTACATATAAAACACTTCCTAAACTACCTAAAACTATATTCACAAGAATTTTAAAAGAAAGGATTGAAATGTTTTCCTGTTTGTGGCTCATCAACTGTGTGTCATCATCAACTGTGTGATTCCACCATAATCATGTCATTCATTCACACCCCATTCCCAGATTTAAACGTTGCTGTCCCCAGCAACTAAT
The DNA here is from genome assembly GCF_033153095.1 of Gastrolobium bilobum. Taxonomy (NCBI): domain Eukaryota; kingdom Viridiplantae; phylum Streptophyta; class Magnoliopsida; order Fabales; family Fabaceae; genus Gastrolobium; species Gastrolobium bilobum. The sequence continues at coordinate 56,782 of NW_026899196.1, forward strand.
TTAAATCTAAAAAGCAGTTGACAAATTCTGAAACACATACACATATCAACAAATAGCAGCAGTACTATTTAAAAGTGCATCATTCAAACAGAGAATCTCAATGTACTAACAAATATACAAAATGAAAATAATACCACAATCAACTAAAAATATCCAAAATAAAACCATAAAACAGAAAATGTATAAAAACAAAATGAGAAGTCTAGTCAGTAGACTCTTCATCATCACTAAACACCAAATATGAGCCTGGATCAGCAGTAGGCAAGGGGTTGTATTCAGGATCAACACCCCTGTCCTCATCCATAGCACCAGTATCAGCAGCAGCAGCAGCAGTGGTCTCTGTGGTAGTAGCATCAACACCAGGCTGTCTCTCTGGAGTGGGTGCAACATGAGAAGATGTAGCACCATCAGTAGGCGCAGCTCCATCCACATGATCAGCATAGTGAGTCCGGGCCATTGCCTCAAAGGCTTCCTCCTCATCAGAATGAGGGTATACAGCAGGCTGATAATCAATAACATCTAAGCCCTGAGCCTCACATATAGATTTCAACATCGTCACCATATATGTCTGAAATGAGTGCTGGCTGGACTGCATAAACCGGAGACGCCTGCGCAAATGTCTCATTCGGAAGTCAGTGTTCACTGTCCATTGCTCCCCTGTCCTTAGCCTCTCTTCGAATTCATCATCACTCTGTGTTGTAGATTTCCTACCAGGAGTCAATCCTGTGACCTCCCATCCTCCTATCTTCAATTGCTTTGTTATCATTGCGGCATCAATTGTAGGGTGCAATTTGGTTGGTGCCCCATTATCAGTAACATCTACACCAGCTTTCTGACAAAGCAACTGAATCAAGGAACAGTGACCCAAAGCAGCAGAGTCACTGTCAGAGTGAGCCATATCATAAATGCTGTCCTGAAGGAGAATAGGAAGTTCCACCTTCGCCCTTGTCATGATAGTGTGAATCAGGACAGCTCTCTTCAGGATAACCTCTGCCTGGTTGGAAGAGGGCATGACATTTGAGATTACAAAGTGAAACCAGACTCTAGCCTCACCATTTAAATGCCTCAACCAAATCAACTTAGGGGCAACCTTATCCTTGGTTAACTCCCAAGTTTCACCAGGTTTGGCTATAGTCTGCAAAATAGGCTCAGCTGCCCCCATCTTGGTCCAGGTGTCAAAGTTTGGGTCACTCCTCCTTGGTGGAATTTCAATATTCTGCCAGTTTCTCCTGAACTCACAACTGGCATTGTGGATATAATCACAGAACCTTATCTTCAGCAGCTTTTGGATAGTGTGAGGATCATACTTCACTTTCTTTCCCCTCACCCAGCTAATGAAGGTCCTCTGGCCTCCTTGATCTCCATTAAATGCATTAGCAAAGAATTCCCTTGCTATGTTAGGACTGCTATCACCCAGTATTCTTCCAAAAGTTGCCCAATCCCTGGTCTTCAGCTGAGACTGAAACTGGGGATATTCATCCTGTTCTAGAACAAATTTTCTTTCTCTAACAAATGGCCTCTTGGAAGTCTTGTCAGTATACCTTTTCTCATGTTCCTCACTTTTCCAAAAGTGAGCATCAAACTGTGGGGTAAACTCAGCTTCAGTATCTCCTCCTTGATTCACTCTTGCTCGCTTCTTAAATCTCTTTTTCCCTTTTGTAGCAGGAGCTGGTTGAGAAGGAGAAGACATTGTGCCTACACAATAAGAGAAAATCAGTCCAAATGTCAAACAATTACATATCATGAATCCAATTCCACAATTCCAGATTTAGAACTTTTGTAGTGGGGAATTTTGATCAAAACATGTATGAATTACAACCCCACAATGCCATAATGTAGACCCTCAATTTTGTATGAAACAGGGCCTGGGCGCTAAAACGGTCGCACTGAGCGTTTTAGCGTCCTGGCCTGAAACGTGTGTAAAAACTGGACGGGCGCTAAAACGGTCACACTGAGCGTTTTAGCGCCAGGCCAATTTTTGGGTCAGGCATTTCCACGAACACCTTGTGTGTGTGTACGCTGGGTTGTTGTTTGAAGACAACTGAGAACCAACACTCACTGGATTTGTTGTCTCATTCCCAAAATACCAGTCAAAAGCCAAAGTTCAGGAGAATGATACCAATAAAACTAAATCAACATGCAATCCTACGAATGATACAGGCAATCAACATGTGAATGCCCTAGAAAATGCCCAATAATTGCATGCTTCAGATATGATAAGTGATGGAGGGAATTGAGATGAGTTACATACCTTGATGTTGATGAGAAGATGTGGAAGAAACTACGAAGATGGATGATACAAATGTGAGATAAGGTGGGCGTTGTGGAAAACCGAGGCAAAGTATAAGAATGTAAGAGGAAAAGAGAAGAGGAACTCTGTTATATCGAATTAGTGACAGGGCGCTAAAACGTTGGCTTACCAGCGTTTTAGCGTCCTTGTCCAGAGAAAAATACACACTTTGTGCAGCACAGCGCTAAAACGGTCAGACTTAGCGTTTTAGCGCTGTTGGCCAGAGTGCATGGATTGGTGTTGTCAGTGAACGCTAAAACGCTCATAATGAACGTCTTAGCGCGCACAACCAGAGAGTTTCATAATGATGGAACTCTGGGGACGCTAAAACGGTCATGGTTGACGTTTTAGCACCCAGCACATAGCAAAAATTTTCTCTTTGATTTTTCAAAAAAAATTTCCCCTTTTCTTCTTCCTCTTATGGATATGGTATGAACATAGAATTACATACCTAGTACAGTGGGTTGCCTCCCACTCAGCGCTTGTTTAACGTCACGAGCCTGACGGTTATGATCTATTTTACCTCTAATAGAGCAACTGTCAGTAGTTGCCTATCCACAGCACTTCCAACATATAACTTCAATCGTTGACCATTGACTGTAAAACTTCTGTCCGAATCCAAAGAACTGATTTCTACAGCCCCATATGGTTTCATATCCTTTACCACAAATGGTCCAGACCATCTAGACTTTAACTTCCCTGGGAACAGCTTCAACCTGGAATTGAACAGAAGTACTTGATCCCCTACCTTGAAGTCTCTAGGTGTGATCTTCCTATCATGCCATAGCTTTGTCTTTTCCTTATACAAACTAGCACTTTCATAAGCAGACAAACGAAACTCATCCAATTCATCCAGTTGTAATAATCTTTTCTGTCCCGCTGCTTTGGAATCAAAATTCAGATATCTCACAGCCCACAAAGCCTTGTGCTCCAATCCAACTGGCAAATGGCATGCTTTTCCAAACAACAACTGAAATGGAGACATCCCAATAGGAGTTTTGAAAGCGGTCCTGTATGCCCATAAGGTGTCATCAAGTTTCTTGGACCACTAGGTCCTAGCATTCCCAACAGTCTTCTCCAATATTCTCTTCAATTCCCTGTTGGAAATCTCAACCTGACCACAAGTCTGTGGGTGATATGGAGTGCTTATTTTGTGCCTTACTCCATATTTAGCCAAGGCATACTCCACCATCCTATTATCAAAATGAGTGCCCCCATCACTAATGATAGCTCTAGGGACTCCAAATCTTGAAAATATATTCTTTCTCAGAAAAGCAATCACCACCCTGGAATCATTGGTTGGTGTAGGTATAGCCTCAAACCATTTGGAAACATAATCAACTGCCACCAATATATAATTGTTAGAGTAGGAAGAAGGGAAAGGTCCCATAAAATCCATACCCCAAACATCAAAGATCTCCACTTCCTGGATATTGTTCAACGGCATTTCATGTCGCCTAGAAATATTCCCAGTTCTCTGACAGTTGTCACATGCCTCCACAAACTTCTTTGCATCCTTGTACAAAGTGGGCCAGTAGAAGCCACTCATCAAAACTTTTGTTGCAGTTCTCTCACCTGCAAAATGTCCACCATATGCAGAACCATGACAATGCCACAACACATCCTTCTGTTCTTCCTCTGGAATACACCGTCGGATCACACTATCTGAACATCTACAGAAAAGATATGGCTCATCCCAAATATACCTCTTAACATCATGCAGAAATTTCTTCCTCTGTTGCCATGTTAAATCCTTAGGCATCAATCCAACAGCTTTATTGTTGGCAAAATCAGCAAACCATGGTGGTGTACTGATAGATAAGACTTTATCCCCAACCATCTTTGTTACAACACATATTGCCAAAACATGTTCATCAGGAAACTCTTCTCTGATCACTACTTCTGGCCCTTCTTGAAGCTCTTTTTCTGTAATCCTGGATAAGTGATCAGCCACCAAATTTTCAACTCCCTTTTTGTCCTTGATTTCTACCTCAAACTCTTGCAACAGTAACAACCAGCGGAGCAATATGGGTTTAGCATCCTGCTTGCTCAACAAATACTTTAAAACTGCATGGTCAGTGTAAACAATAACTTTTGATCCTAACAGATATGGCCCGAATTTGTCAAATGCATACACAATAGCCAGTAATTCTTTTTCTGTAGTAGCATAATTCTTTTGTGCATCATTTAAGATCTTAATGGCATAGTAAATGACATGCAACAATTTATTCACTCTTTGGCCCAATACCACTCCTACGGCATAGTCACTGGCATCACACATTAATTCAAATGGTAATGAAAAATCAGGTGCCATCATAATAGGTGCAGTGGTCAACTTTTCTTTTAAAACATGAAATGCATGCAAACATTGATAGATCTATTTGCAAGATGCAGAATAAGATTGGTCTCCTTCAAAGTGTTGATTCCCAAAGCTCTACATACTGTCAACGGCATCAAGTTTATACTGGCTCCCAAATCGCACAATGCCTTTCCCACCTCCACATCTCCTATAGCAATAGAGATACTGAAGCTTCCTGGATCTTTCATTTTTGTTGGAAGCTTCTTCTGGATTAGGGCACTACACTCTGCTGTTAGGGCCACTGTCTCACCATCAGTTAATTTCCTCTTCTTAGTAAGAAGATCCTTCATGAATTTTGCATAGTGAGACATATTTTCCAGTGCTTCAGAAAATGGTATGTTAATTTGTAAATTTTTGAAGATATCCAGAAATCTTGCATAGTGCTGCTTCTGAATCTCTTTCTTCAACCTCTGAGGGTAGGGAACTTTAGCATAGGGAGATAAACTAACTGGCTGTTCTTTCTTGTCAGCCATCTTCTTCTTTTCCCACTTCATCATCTTTCGTGGGGAAGCATTTTTACCAACTTCTACCTCTCCTTCATTCTTATTGTCCTTCCCTTCCTCTTCTTTGTCAACTCCAACTATAACATCACTAACAACTACTTCCTTCTCACTTTTCTCATTTCTCATTTTCTCTCCTTCATCATAAGAGACTACATCTTCAATAACAACCTCTTCTTCATTCTTTTTATTTTCCACCTTCTTTTTCCCTGGTTGAAGTACCAACCCACTTCTTGTCATAATTGCTTTACAGTGCTCCTTAGGATTCACCAGTGTATCACTTGGAAATTTCCCTTGTGGTCTCTCTGATATCTGTCTTGATAATTGACCAATCTGGGTCTCCAAATTTCTGATTGATGCTTCCTGATTTCTGAAAGAAGTTCTGGTCTCCTGCATGAATGCAGTTGTCTCTTCCCTGAATGAAGTAGAACCCTGAATATAATCCTGAGTTGTCTTAGATAACTGAGCAAACGCTTTCTCCCATGCAGCAGGATCACTTGACTGCTCCTTCATATGTGGTGGTGGAGGATGTAATGGTGGATTCAATTGGTGGTTGGAACTATAGCTGAATCCTGGGTGTTGATTCTTGTTTTTCCATGGTGGCATATAAACATTCTTTCCCTGATTGTTGTAGTTCCTTTGATTATTCTGATCATACCACACTCCATTCACCTCTGCTTGTTCTTATGATCCCCCATAATCACACTCCTCTGTCACATGGCCCTTACCACAGATAGCACATACACTCTTTGTTTCCACAGCAGCTACTTTTTGTGAAGAGAGTTGCTTAATAAGGGTATCTAATTGTTGCTGCTGTTGTCTCTGTGTCTGCATCAGTTGATCATTCCTTGCCAACAAAGCATCATACCCATCCAACCTGATAATTCCTGTCCTTCTGTCAGCCACTGGAGCATTATCAAATTCTTGAGATGCTAATGACTCAAAGATATCCAAGGCTTCTTGAGGGGTCTTGGTAGTCAATGATCCACCAGCAGTGGCATGCACCAAGGTTTTAGTGTTAGTGGTCATTCCTTGCAGGAACATTGCTGCTTGTTTCCATGCCTCAATTCCATGCTGTGGACATTTCCTCAACAAAGTCTTGAATCTCTCCCAAGCCTCATAAATAAATTCTGACTCTTTCTGCTTAAAGCTTGTAATTTCATCCTTCAACTTGGCCCTTTTGGATGCTGAGAAAAACCTTCGCAAGAACTTGGTTTGCAAATCATCCCAAGTTGTTATACTTCCTTGTGGCAATGATTGCAGCCATCTCCTTGCATCATCCGTCAGTGAATGAGTGAATAGTCTCAACAGAATTGCATCTCTTGTGACACCATTTATCTTCACAGTATCACTCAACAATAGGAAGTTCTCTATGTGCAAGTAAGGGTCCTCCACACTGGTTCCAGCAAACTGATCCTTCTGCACCAAATGTATCAAAGCAGGCTTCAATTCAAAGTTGTTGGGCTCCACTGTTGGGCGCACAACACTCCCAATTGGAGGAACCACTGCAGGAGTCATGTAATCTCCCAGTGTCCTCTATGGTGGTGGTGGTCTGTGATTCTCTGCCATTATATCTTCCTGATTAACTGTACTTGATTCACCAATTTCTTGTAACTGTCTCCTTTTCCTGGCTGCCCTTTTGTGCTTCCTCAATGTCCTTTCTAATTCTGGATCATACAACAACAAATTTGGATCAAATGTACCTCGCATGTACCAGAATCAAAATTGACCAGAAATTTAACATAAACTAAAATACTGAAAAAAAAGGATTCAATCTTAGAATTCTATAGTATCAGTTACTGTTAAAAACAAATTCCCCGGCAACGGCGCCAAAAACTTGTTGGACGTTTAGCAAGTGCACTAGTCGTACAAGTAATAAAATGATGAGTAAAGATCGTTCCCACGAGGAATTGTGTTCAAACACCAATATACCATAGAAAACTAATTTGAATCAAATAAGAGTTTGTAAAAATCATGAATAATTTGTCACCAGAAAATTGATTTTGAGTAAATTGACACAAAGTAAATATGGATTAGGAATTAATAAAAACAACAAGTAGTCAGAAAACAACTTTCCTCCATGATAACCCATATAAAAATTGATCATATGATGAATTCCTTTCCATGTGATGTTAATAAACCTTTTACTTATCATCAAGATGTAATCCCTTACTACCCTGATAGAAACATTAATCAGAAACCCCAATCCCTTGGTGATTTCTTTCTTAATACATGCATAAAATACTAAGGTTTTAAGATTACATCAGAACTCTAGCATCAATCCCTTGAGTACTAGAATTCTGATGTTGAGATTATCAAATACAGAAGTCATATAAACATCCCTGTTATATACTACTTCTTTGATAGAAATAATTAACTCAGAAAATCTCAAATCAGCACATGAAAAATACTTCATCATATTAATCAAATCAACATAATATTATCATGGAGTTCCATTGCATTCAGACTACAAAGACTCTACTCAGACATGACTAAGGAATAAATAAGAGAAGAAGAAACAAACTTCATTTCCATGTTGAAAGTCTTTAATCTCCAAACTATTACAAGGAAATCCTAATACAAAAACTAAGAGAATTTAGAGAGAAGTCAGACTAAGTTTTAGAGAGAGAGAGAGTTCAGATCCCCCAAGATTTTTTTCTAAGTGTCAAGGCTTTGCCTTATATAGTGTTACAATTAAAAACAGAAAACTGATGTGGGCGCTAAAACGTCCATAAGTGGCCGTTTTAGCGTCCATGCTTTACGTATGCTCAACTGCTTTTAACTGATTTCAACGCTAAAACGTTAAGGAATGACCGTTTTAGCGTCCAAACTTGGTGAATGCTCAACTAACTTTAACTGACTCCAACGCTAAAACGTTTGATTTGGACGTTTTAGCGGTGAAGACCATAATCTTTTTCCACTTTAGGGCGCTAAAACGCATATTGCAGGCCGTTTTAGCGCCCAAGACCAGCAATTTTCCATCTTCTTAGTGTAGCAGCGCGCTAAAACGCTCTGTGTGGACATTTTAGCGCTCATCACCAGCAAGTTTTGGCCTCTTTCTGTAACAGGGCGCTAAAACGCTCAGTGTGGACGTTTTAGCGCTCAACACCAGCAAGTTTTTGCCTCTTCCTGTAACAGGGCGCTAAAACGCTCAGTGTGGACGTTTTAGCGCTCAACACTTAGGCAATTTTTCTCCTCTTGAGCTCCAGAATCTTCTTCCTTCTCCAGTTGTCTTTCAAGCTTGCTTTTCCTACAAGAATCATACAAATTTCCAATAAAGCTCATGAACTTGTAATTGAGGACATCTTAGGACATTAACCTTGTTTTTCATCATTTAATCACATAATTTGATCCTAATTCCTGCTAAAAACCATGATGAACTAAGGGTTCATCATACAGAAACAGAATTCAAAAGCCACTATGAGACAGAACGTGTTAAGCGTACTTCCTAGCAAATTTTCAGTTACTATATAAAAAATTTCCTTTCAATGCATGCTCTAAAAATAATTTCAATAACAATACGATATCAAGATATAGTGTTACATCACTCTACATATAAATGATAATTCACCCACAAGTAGTCATGTCATAATGAAGGTAAGTCATGGATCTCAAAAATAACATGATTGTAAACGCACATTTTTATTCTTAATATGAATTTAATAAAGTAGTAACACATATACGTATTCTCTTATTCAACTTCCGTTGGTTTGTTTTTAGGTGCTACCAAAATCAATAATTACTTGTTTTCGCAAAATTTCTTCCCTTTTTATACATGAGGTTTATAGTTCAACAACATACGAGTTCTATAACTATAGACAAGTCAAAATTCAATAAGACCTAGGATAGACACGTCATTGTAAAGATAACAGGGGGTTGGATAGACTGTATAATAAAATTAGACAAATCCGAAAATTGACTCAAGGGAAATCACACATACCAAGAAGCTATGCACGGTTCTTTCATGATATAAACTTGATGCACCCTTTTAAAATAATTTCTTCCATAACGATAACTAACATTTATGACAACATAACACTTTAAATTCTAGGAAGGCTTCTATGATTCTCTAGTTTTTATTTCGTTGGATAGTTTGATATTTGATAACGGAAAAGTTTCACAAGGCATCGAGAAGGAGACAAAATTGAAAGCATATGGATGAAGATAACGAATCAGCCAAAGGGAACAAAATAAAATAAAGACTCAGTGAAACGAGATCGTTCAAAGCATGCACAATTACCTGTTCAGTCCAGCATATTTTTAAATTTAATTCAGATAATCTTTCTTTATTTGTTCATGCAGTATTCTTGCAACGTTTAAAATCTAGACCCACAACTTCAACAATCACCAAAAAGAAAACTTAATATAACCAGATGCAAGTTTAAAAATAGTTACATCACACATGGCAACCTAACACGTAGGAACTAGAATGACAAATATCACTCACTTTGTTTAACAGCTTCTTTCTCAAGAATGATGTCTAGTGCTAATTCACCATTAGAAAAATTTGTAATAGCAGTAGACCCACTTGTTAAGTCTTAATTAACTCCTATCCTACTATCCCAGGGCATTAATTAAATCTTCTTAGACATATGTGTTATTCCTACGTAATTTGTCTTCGTACAGTTTTAAGGTCAAACAATAAATCTTCTGAAGGCTAGTCATCTACATTAATTATCATGGTTATAACACAGCTACACAAATCAGTTATAAACCTTGTGGAAGTAGTGGAAGGAACAATGATTTCTATTATCTAACAATGTAATGCAATTATAACACACCAGAAAGTCGTAGATCATAAAAACAAAGACAATGTTACAGCCTTAATTAACACTAATTCTATGTTCTAGGAGGATTAACCGAAACTACTTAGGTAAATGACCAATCCCTACATCAATTTTCAAAATTACGTCACTGCTTCTATTCTTGAACATATTAACTACTTACGCCGAAACAGAATTTGTGAAGAGTAACAATTTCTACTATTCAACTATACAAACAGCCACGCCATACAAGAAAATGTCATCATTCACTAAGGCAATTATTTAACAGCAATAATTCTACACGATTCAAAACATCACTTCCTTGAACATTATCTCAAGCATAGACAGGGATACAATCTTAGGAATTTCATGGAGAACAGAATTGACAATTAACTATTAATGCAAGCAGCAATTTAATATTTCACACGGTGTTCTGATACAAGTACATCCCAGAATAACCATGAGTGTGCGCACACACCCTACGCGCCAGTGAGTTGATCAGGCTCACCTCCTTGCATTGAGGTGTGCATAAAAATGTTTGATACTGGATACCATAAGTACCATTACGCACAAGGGATCAAGCAACAACAGCTAGCAAGCAATTCAAAAATCACATTCCAATATCAGCAGTGAAACAATGTACTTTTAACATGCAGCAAGACAACCAATTCACGGTTATAAACAAATAGTAATAATTCAGTGACTATGCCAACAACCAACATATTCAAGCAACAATCATTCACAACCAAGTACAAACAGCAAACAATTCATTAAAACAAACACCTTGAATCAAAACTCTGCTCTGATACCAATTAGTGTAACACCCTCTCTTGTAGGCCTCCAAGAGAGTTGTTTGGGAATTAGAGTTCTTTTATAGTATCTTAGAGACTGAGAAAAAAAAATCACTTTTACATTGCCAATTAAAACTCAAGAGGGGATCTGGTTAATTACAAAAATCAGAGTACGCAAAATTTCTTAAACTTACTAAAAATATAATTTTCCTGATAGACCTTGCTGTCTTTAAAAATTTGTATAAAATCCAGTTCAACAATTCAAAAATATATTCTTTGTAATCTGGAAACTAGACATCTGGGACTTCACGTTCATATAAAATAATAGTGATTTGGAGTTCGATTGCCCCTCGAAACATAACTCACAAAATAAGAGATAAAACAGTGATAATATCACAAACGTCCTGGCTGGTAAAATTCATAATAAATCGAGCTTTCAGAATTTCTTTGCAAGGTTTATATATAATGAAACTAGACACCTGGGGCTACGCGTGCATATAAATTATAAGAAACTCGGAGGTCCGTAGCCCCAGTACGACAACTTAGAAAGTGCTCACAAAGACTTTTCAAAACTCAGCATTTAGATAACATGTCAAAACATCAGTATCAAAAACCGAGGACACGAAAGCTTACCTTGCAAGCTAACAATCCAATGCCAAGAGTCCACACAGCTCAAGGTCCACACACAACAGTATCACAATCTGATTTGGACCAATAATAACATCAATATCCATACTCTATAAGCATACAATAAAAGACAACGCCTTTTCTTTACGTTTTACGTCTTTAGGCTCCTCACCAAACCACAAGCCCTTAAATACATAGGATCTGACTTAGTTAAGTTATTACAGAAGTTCAACTTCATCAAACTAGGGTCCACAAACCCATACAAACCCTCTGTATGAACAGTGCAGCTACTTTTCTTCGAAAATCCAGAATATCCGGATATTTGTCGGGGACATATCCGGATATCCAATATCCGGATATCTCTCTGCCAATATCCGAATATCAATATCTGGATATCCAGAACCCCATATCCAGATATCCATATCCATATCCGGATATCCAGAAACCTATCTCCGGATATCCATATCTGGATATTTCGCGACAGAATGCAGTTTTGTATTTTCGCGAAGATATCCCATCAAGGTTCCATTTTTAACACTTTACAACGTTAAAGCATGCATCTTTAGGTCCACTTAGGTTCATATATCAGTTGGTTACTTGTTTAACTCATTAAACATGCCAAGACACCAACTTTAACCCATTAAACTCATGATCAAAGGTTGGTAACACTTACCCAAGCTTAAAACTCAGCAAGAAAGGCTATTGGAGCTCACCACACTGCCTCTACAGTTCTGCCTACCAAAGAATACGAAAATGGCACACCAAAGGTTGGTTCTTTGTACCAAAGATAACTCCTTCAACCTCCAAATACTAAGACCAAGGCTCTCACCAAAAGAAACAAGAACTCAGCCTTCACAACCACAAAACTCAGAACCCAAAACTCAGAAATGGAGTCTCCTACTCACTCCAAATGCAAGTCCTCACCCACTCAAGGTGTTTAGGTGAAGGAAGAGTTGAGAAATGGCACTCAAGGCTCACTAGAAGAAGGAAGGAAGGCAATGGAATAGTGCACAAAGGCTGGTCAGCCTCCAAGGTCACGTAGGAAATCTGTTATGGCTAGTTTTGAGCCAAGTAATGTATTTATAGTCACTTAAGTTTTAAACGATAATATTATCATTAATAGCTATTTTTAGCATTTTAATCTCAAACTTAGGATTCTGAACCTACTCATTTTTCTAAGATTTATAATATTTTTATTTTATTTTTCGTAGCACCTTTCCGGTATACGCTTTTCCATAGCCATTATCAGTTCTGGCACCAGTTCTCATTATTTTAACTTGAAACTCGTTTTACAAGTCCTATATATTATTCTTGGAATATTCATGCACTTATTATAATTTTCCCGGATACTTTTTCGAAACGCATTTATACCGAGTAGCAGAACCGGTATATGCGCTTTTCGTCCGAAAAGCGACTTTCAGCACTATTAGCCACTTTTTATATTTATTTAAGCCTCATAATAATTATTAGGGTCAATTATGAAATTTTTTCCTAATTCCTCATAATTAATTAATTAACTTCCTTAATTAACGGTGCAGGTTGTTACATATCCGGATATCTCCAACCCCATATCTGGATATCATATCCAGATATTTTGCGGCATAATGCAGTTTCTGAATTTTGCGAGATATCACTCCCAAAGTTCCATTTTTAAGACTTTTAAGCGTTAAAACATGCTTCTTTAGACTCATCTAGGTCAGTGATGGTGTTAACTACTTAAACCTATCATTTTTCATGCCAAGACTTGATCTTTAACAAAGGAAAACTCATGATGAAGGTTCAACAACTTACCCCAAGCTCTAAAACAGAGATAAATGATGCTCTTGGAGCTCACAAGTCAGCTCCAAGGTGCTGACTCCAAGGGTACACGAAAATGACACTCAAGCAAGGTCCTTTCTTCACAAGGATTGCTTCTTGGAGCTTCAACAACCAAAGGAAAGACTCCCACACCACTCAACTCAAAAGCAGCCCCTTCCCAACACACACACAACACCCACAACTCCGAATATGACACCTTTTATACTAATCCTATATATTATTCTAGTAGTATTCTGATACTTATTATAATTTTTCGGGATACTTCATCGGTACGCGTTTATACAGTAAGGCATAACCGATATATGCATTTTTCGTCAGAAAAGCGACTTTCCACATTGTTAATCACTTACTATAATTATTTAAGCCTTCTCATAATTATTAGGGTCAATTAAGGAATTATCCCATCAATCTCTTAATTAATTACTTAAATTCCGTAATTAACGGTGCGAGTTCTTACACTAACAGTAGTAGTTTAATTAGTTCCTCTCTTCGTTTAACTCTGAAATTTCATTTTCTTAACCTAGATATTTTCTAGGAATTATCTTATTTTTACATTAATTTTTCGAGACACTTTGCCGATATGCACTTTATACATAGCCAGTATTAGTTCTGACATCACAGCTTATTATTTTCACCCCAAACTTGATATCCTTAACCTAGACATTTTTCTAGCAATAATTATATTTTTACTATAATTTTTTGTAATACTTCATCGGTACACATTTATACCGTGAAGAAGAACCTGTATCTACATTTTTCATCAGAAAAGCGATTTAAGGGTTATTTGACCTTTTCGATAATTATTCTAATCCTTCTATATTTACCCAAAGTCAATTATAGAATTATTTCTTATATTTATAATTAAATTATTTAAATTCCTAATTTACAAAACACATAAGAAATCCTAGGAACGGATCATCCAGGGAAACGAAGTCCCCATAATGTCGCTACTATGGAGATGCATGCCAACAGTTCTCTTGAGGGTGCACAAGGACATTTGTCTCCTAGACTTGTTTCTGAACGTGGGTAGCTAGACAATTAGCAACCCTGTTGCCTTCCCTCACTACAAAAAAACTGGCGAGTAGGCACATTTGTTTACCTATCAGACAAGTAAGGAGTACTCTCTCAAGTGCTTAAGTAACAAAGGCCACACTCTCCTTCGAAGAACTTTTTTTCCTTCTCCCAAATTTTGTGTTCTAATATACCCAAGCAACATCCTCATCAACGTCGTATATCTAGCCATGTTTTGTTGATCACCATCTCTGTCTTCTTCGTTTTCCACTCCATCTCTGCCTTCTGTGCTTCCCTGGTTCGCCTTCATGGTGTCCGCAGCCAAACCCTAACAGAGCCTAGAGTTTTTTCATTCCCAAAAAAGTAGCTATTAAATAAACGAGTGATTTGTCCTTTCCAATAAGTATTCTTAGATCTAGTTCAAAGCGAGAGAAAACGGGGAAAAGAGTGAGAGCGTAAAATGATGAATTAGCAGAAAAAATGTAAACTAATTTTGAAATTAATTATTTTCCATCTAGTCATATTAATATTTATAATGAAATGAAGATAGAAAACGGTGACTAACAGGAAGAAATATTGGTTTACGGAAGACAATATAAATGTTCTATTTTTATCTTTGAATATTGCTATTGTTGAGTATGGGACATAACCAATTTACATTGGTGTAAAAATAAAAATTTTATACCTAATCTTAGTCATTGATATACTTATATCTAACAAAAAAAATTTGGACAAATATATCTAACAAAATTAATTTATTAGTCATATGAATTGTTATATATAAGTGAGCTTTTTGTAAAAGCTTTATTACTTGAAAAGGTTTTGTTATAGCTTTTTGCATTAACCTAATTGAAATGCAATCAATAAAATATATTTAACCCTAATGTGAACATGCCTAATTGTTTTACTTTTTATAGAAAAAGGAATAATGAAGAAATAGCATATTACAAAGAAAGACGGTAAGACATCCTTAAAAAAAGAAAAAGAAAAGAAAAGAAAGAAAGAACCAATGTAACAACGATATTCGAATCTCTTGTTCATCTCTGACAAAGAAACACATCTGATCTTTACAATTGTGGAACCGCGAAAGAGAGACAACGTATCTTTACAATTGCCACATCCTCTACAACTAAATCAAAGAAAACAATACAAATACATGGAACCGACCAATACTCCAAAGAAACCTAACTACAGAACAATACAAAGGAAAAGTAACTAGTGAACAATAACAAAAAAGACGAGTGACAACATCTGAAATTGAGGAAAAGATTGCAAATACAACATTGTATTTACTTAAATCATTCGTTGACATTGCATCTACATAAAGGACATGTATCGCGAATCTTGAGCCACTTAGCGATGCAATCCCGATGAAACATGTGTGAGCAAGGCAAGCCAATTGTTTCTCTTGACCCAATCTCCACGAGACAAATAGAACAATCTGTGATGGAAGAAGACTCTGCTTCAATCGTGTCCTCTTCAAGATTTTGAAAATAATCTTGTGTCGTGGACTCCTCACTTGAAACACCACTATGCAAGTCGACTGAATCAAAGACATAGCCTCTTTCTGTTTCATTGTTCTGCATGTTGTGGTTGTAATCCAATGCCACACGATCTCTGATATTTCTTTGCATGTTGTTGGTGTAAGTGAAGCCCGATGAATCAAGAACCCAAACGTCGTCCATAAGAACCCCCTCTCGGTGAGCATTCAAACCCATAAAAGGTACTAAGAAAGAAGCCATTCTTGGTCGAGAAAGAGAGAAAGAGAGTGAGTGAAAGAGAGAGAGAGAGAGAGAGAGATATGTAGAGAAAGTGGGAAAGTTTACTTGAGGCGAGATGAAGCGGTAATTTATAGACTTCACTTCTTAGTTGTTATTCAATGTTCATTAGCTGGATTATTATTCTGTTTTTTTATTACCGTTTCAATTCCTACTTGTTATGTTTCTTTATTCAAATTAAAGAAACAGGATTACCCTAAACGTGTTTGAAAACCTAATTTGCATTTATTAGATTTACTCTTCCTGATTTTCTTTATTTTCTTTCCTGTTTTTTTTTTAAAAATTTAAATGCCTCTTTTATATTTCTTTATTGAAAAAAGGACATAATCGAAATATGCATTTATTATGCATAACGAAAAATAGTTTCCTGCTTAATTGGAAGTTTGGAAGAGAAAATATATAAAGCCAAAATAATAATAGTGATAATCAAATATTGCAAACCAGACGTCATACCTTACCACCAGGGAGGAGCTGTAAAAATGCTATAGTTCCATAGCTGTAATCAAAACCTTTGTATGATTAAAACAAAGAAAAAGTAAAAGCTATAGCTTCAAATTTTATCATAGCTTATTACCTGATTAACAAGAAAGAATGTTATCATTGCCAAAATGCATACAAGATATTGAAAATGCTATGCAAGGATTTCAAATCTTGCAGATGAGAACATGACACAAACATAACTACCATGTAAAACACAAAATATTCAGATTAGTAGCAAACTCATTACTTGACACTAAGATTTTCAACTGAGTATTTAAAATTATCCCCAAAATCTAATTTTTTTTTTTTTATTCATTAGAAAATTACCACTGAATATAAACCCCACTATGCTAAGAAACATTTGAGTAAAAATATATATTTGGAAAAAATGCAAGAGCAGTTACAAGTTTTGAAGTGCTGATCCTCATATGCTGGAATAAGCAGGGCTCAGATCTAAGAGAGTAATGTTGTACAAACAAATGCTACCCATTTACAAAATTGTAATGGAACTAGAGCTGCTCAATGAAGGAAGGACGTTAAGACATTTTTGTTCCTATTGACTTGTTTTTTGTAGGATATGTACATTAGTATATGTAAATTCTGGTGCATGGTCCACATTGGTACTCCAATACATTTCTCCCCCCGAATCAGAAAAAGTATGTAATATACAGCGCAAATTATCTACTCAAACCTGTAGAGACAAAGGAATAATTACCAACAAGGTCACAAACTTTAAGGAAGTCAGGAACTGGTTGAGACAGTTGCAATGCTGGTTACTAGAGAAGGGCGGTCACAGAAGGTAGAGGAAAGTGGCAATAATGTAAAATTAAAAAATACTGATTCAATGAAATAATCAGGAGAATCAATATATACTATGTAATTAGAAGAAATCAGTACTGTTTTATTCCCTTAAATATCTTTTTTTATAAAAGAAAAAAGTTATTGAATCAAAGAAGAATTATAAAGGATACATTATCCTCCCTAAATATAGAAGAAAAAGAAAAACAGAAAGTGACAAACATTGACATAATGATTTTACTGCCTATTATAATCTACGAGTAAATCATATTTTCCTCTTTACATTGACAGGCACCAAGGTGAACTAGTGCATGCAAGAGGTATATATACAGGGCTGAGGCTGATTATTTGAAGATTAATTAGTAGCTATAACTGTCTATGCAACATCAACCTACTGACACAGTCAGCACAGAGCAGATGAACTCTCACGTAGTAACTCATAGAATAGACTATAGACAAGAAGGAACGGAAAAAAAAGCCTTTCCAACTTCATGGAAATTCTTTGGAAGATACTCTCGAAGCAGATTCTGTTTTGACCATTAGGAAGTACAATTGAATACTAATACCAAGATGTGACTCATAATTTCATCACTGAATACATCACCCTGAAATTCCTAAGAAACTAATTGTCTATAGTGTACATTACACTATTGCTCAACGCAAAATCTTTTAACAGCCCATTAGTATTTGCTTTTTATTTTGGCGGTAGCTAACTTAAGCATGTTTGAATCTATATAATCCAAACTTTTTCAAAAAATGGCACGTTCTTGTCTTTCTCATACAGTGAGTACCTAACTCAAATTTATATTAAGTGCATTTTGATTTCGTTAGCCTATGTTTATGTACTTTACAATTCCTCTATATAAGATGATGTGTGCATTTAATGATGCCAAGAAATCAACTGAAGAGTTCATTTTTTAGAGAAACCAACCAAAGATAGATAGGTAAACCATATACCTTTTCGATAGGACTATATTGATATCAACGGAGGGTTTGTCCTAAAAAAACATGGTTGACTCGAATATTCCCAAGACTAGTTGTTGGTCTCAGCTTCCAATTCCCAATCCCATCGCTTCTCCCATATTCACAATCCCAAATTGATAATTTCCACAAAGGAAACTCATTCTTGTGTGACTCAACCTCATGAGCATAGGCAAAACCATGTTGGGTCAAATCCATACCCATCAGCTCATCCTTGGCAGAGATATGAAGCAACTTCATCTTGTACAAAACCAAGAAAAGAGGACCTACGGTGACACTCACCCAACCAGCAATGAATTGTTGGAATTTGAAACAATGAAAGTCTACAAGTGATTGCTGGCAAGAATTAAGGAGCAAACTTAAGTGCAATATAATTGCATTGAGTATCTAGGGTTAGAATGGTATATCCTAGAATGAGCAAGGTTTATTATATTATCAGAATAAAATTGTGGTGCCTAAGGGCTTGTTAGATGAGAAAATGATGGTTGT
>NW_026899197.1:0-75133 GCF_033153095.1 Gastrolobium bilobum
TACACTCACCATATGATCCCCACTTCTTACCTTGTGTTTATTTTAAAAATACTTATTTATATAAATACTGAGATAATTATCATCTAGAATTAATTAGTTAAATTCCAATCCCTTGGCAATTTAACCCTTTAATCTCAATTGGAATCCTAATCCCATAGTAACCCCTCATGAGAATTAAGCAATGAACACGATAATTCAAGCAATTGCAATTAAATATACGTCTATTCCTAGCATGCATACTAATTGTTATCTTACCCCCTTTCAAGATGAAAACCCCAATATTCCTATCTAGGGTTCTAACCTTCAAACTATCTTCAACTACTAGATTGATCAATTCCAATAAAGAAGATATAATGACGCACAAGGTAAAGATAAAGACAATTTATATAAATGAGCAATTATAAATCAATCTGTCGTAACAAGGGTTCACATAAGGTTTGTGACCCTAACTACAATAAAGAAAACTAGCCAAACATAATCATGGCTAAAAATCCAATATTCATAAAAACAAAAAGTAAAAGAGAAAGAAGAAGAAGAAGAAGAAGAAGAACAGGAATTTCTCTCCTGAGCTCTCCTTCTGACGCACGACGGTCTCCTTAGGTCCAGAATACCTAATTCTGTGCTGAGCATCATTTTTATAGTCCCCTTTTCATCTTCCAAAACTGCCCTTTTAAAAACACGGTGCTGTGATTTCACAATCTGGCTCTCTTAGCGTCAGATCCACGTCAAGAGCGTGGCTGCCTCTGAATCTTCACGCCATCAGCGTGAAATCCACACTATGAGCGTGGGAGAAAGAATGGTTTCACGCCATCAGCGTGACTCCACGCTATGAGCGTGGGAGTTTCTGGTTCTTCACGCCATCACTGTGAAATCCACGCTATGAGCGTGTATTTTGTGGTGGAGGTCTTTGATCATACCAAACACCATTCACATGTACTTGTTAAGGTGAATCAGAAGGCATCAAAGGACATTCATTAGACTCATGATTGTCCTGACAATATTTACACACAACAGCAGCAGCTTTAGTCTGAACACTAGCAAGCTGCATCTTGTTAAGCCTTGATGTTAAGTTTGCTACCTGCTGAGATAACAAACTGTTTTCTGCCAGCACCGCATCATTACCTTCCAGTTGAAGGATACCTGTCTTAGGCTTTGTTGACAACACTTGGTTTTCATTGGCAGCCATCCTCTCAATCAGCTCAGAGTCTCGTTTGCTCTCAGAGTTTTAATAGTGCCTCCTGCTGCACCATTCAACACCATCCGAACCTCAGGTTTGCAACCATTGAAGAAGATTCTAACCTGATTACCAGCAATCAGGTTATACTGAGGACACGTTCTCATCAAATCCTTGACCGGTTCCATGCTTCACACATTGATTAACCCTCAGATTGAGTGAAATTGGTGATATCATTCACCATCCGGTTGTACTTCTCCATCGAGAAGAACTGAGCAAAGAACTTCTGTGATAAATCATCCCAGGTTGGAATGCTTGCAGCAGGTTGTCGTTCCAACCAACTAAGAGCCTTTCCCTTAAGAGCGAAAGGGAACAGCCTCAAACGGATTGCATCGTTAGACACATGAAGGTGTTCGGTTGAGTCACAGATCCTCAAGAATATGTCAACGAATCGGTGAGGATCTTCACTCTCATCTCCTCCAAACTGAGCTCTCTCCACCAATTGAATATGAGAGGACTTGAGCTCCCAATTGTTGGCAACATTTGGCTGAACAATGCTCGCTTTGGGCCTGTTGAATAATGGAGTTAGGATAGTATCCATGAGCAGATTGTCCTCTTCATTGTTCCCTGCCATGGTATGTGCTTCTTCAGAAAGAATTTCTAACTTGTCGAATGCAAGCTTCTGCCGAACAAGTTTTCTGTATCTCTTTTCAGTCTTGGTAATCTCCAAATCAAGTTGAAATCCTGGCTCTTTACCTCGCATACAACTCATAAAAGAGATTAGTAGCACTGTTCAAATATCAAAAAAAAAAAAATCCAATCATAAAAATCAAAATTAATTGATATAAGAAACGCCAAAAATCCCCGGCAACGGTAGTTCGTCTCCACAGGGATTGTGATCGTATATCAATTAATATTCCTTTCAAGAATGGAAAAGTTCAAAAGGGTTTGTTTGTGACAAATAATGTCGATTTGAGAAAAATTAAAAGTAAAGACTTGTTTTTGTATTTTTATATTGAAGAATAAAAATAAGAATAAGAATGAGTTGATTTGTAAAAATGAGAAAAACATTGTAGCTAGGATACACTCACCATATGATCCCCACTTCTTACCTTGGATTGATTTAAAAATACTTATTTATATAAATACTGAGATAATTATCATCTAGAATTAATTAGTTAAATTCCAATCCCTTGGCAATTTAACCCTTTAATCTCAATTGGAATCCTAATCCCATAGTAACCCCTCATGAGAATTAAGCAATGAACACGATAATTCAAGCAATTGCAATTAAATATACGTCTATTCCTAGCATGCATACTAATTGTTATCTTACCCCCTTTCAAGATGAAAACCCCCTTCAACTACTAGATTGATCAATTCCAATAAAGAAGATATAATGACGCACAAGGTAAAGATAAAGACAATTTATATAAATGAGCAATTATAAATCAATCTGTCGTAACAAGGGTTCACATAAGGTTTGTGACCCTAACTAAAATAAAGAACACTAGCCAAACATAATCATGGCTAAAAATCCAATATTCATAAAAACATAAAGTAAAAGAGAAAGAAGAAGAAGAAGAAGAACAGGAATTTCTCTCCTGAGCTCTCCTTCTGACGCACGACGGTCTCCTTAGCTCCAGAATACCTAATTCTGTGCTGAGCATCTTTTTTATAGTCCCCCTTTTCATCTTCCAAAACTGCCATTTTAAAAACACGGTGCTGTGATTTCGCAATCTGGCGCTCTTAGCGTCAGATCCACGTCAAGAGCGTGGCTGCCTCTGAATCTTCACGCCATCAGCGTGAAATCCACACTATGAGCGTGGGAGAAAGAATGGTTTCACGCCATCAGCGTGAACTCCACGCTATGAGCGTGGGAGTTTCTGGTTCTTCATGCCATCAGCGTGAAATCCACGCTATGAGCGTGTATTTTGCGGTGGAGGACTTTGATCATACCAAACGCCATTCACATGTACTTGTTAAGGTGAATCAGAAGGCATCAAAGGACATTCATTAGACTCGTGATTGTTCTGGCAATATTTACACACAACAGCAGCAGCTTTAGTCTGAACACTAGCAAGCTGCATCTTGTCAAGCCTTGATGTTAAGTTAGCTACCTGCTGAGATAACAAACTATTTTCAGCCAGCACCGCATCATTACCTTCCAGTTGAAGGATACCTGTCTTAGGCTTTGTTGACAACACTTGGTTTTCATTGGCAGCCATCCTCTCAACACTTGGTTCTTCACGCCATCAGCGTGAAATCCACGCTATGAGCGTGTATTTTGTGGTGGAGGTCTTTGATCATACCAAACGCCATTCGCATGTACTTATTAAGGTGAATCAGAAGGCATCAAAGGACATTCATTAGACTCATGATTGTCCTGGCAATATTTACACACAACAGCAGCAGCTTTAGTCTGAACACTAGCAAGCTGCATCTTGTCAAGCCTTGATGTTAAGTTAGCTACTTGCTGAGATAAAAAACTATTTTCAGCCAGCAACGCATCATTACCTTCCAGTTGAAGGATACATGTCTTAGGCTTTGTTGACAATACTTGGTTTTCATTGGCAGCCATCCTCTCAATCAGCACAAGAGTCTCGTTTTCTCTCAGAGTTTTAATAGTGCCTCCTGCTGCACCATTCAACACCATCCGAACCTCAGGTTTGCAACCATTGAAGAAGATTCTAACCTGATTACCAGCAATCAGGTTATACTGAAAACACCTTCTCATCAAATCCTTGAACCGGTTCCATGCTTCACACATTGATTCACCCTCAGATTGACTGAAATTGGTGATATCATTCACCATCTGGTGTTACTTCTCCATCGAGAAGAACTGAGCAAAGAA
Source organism: Gastrolobium bilobum (assembly GCF_033153095.1). Taxonomy (NCBI): domain Eukaryota; kingdom Viridiplantae; phylum Streptophyta; class Magnoliopsida; order Fabales; family Fabaceae; genus Gastrolobium; species Gastrolobium bilobum. Next base: position 4,029 of record NW_026899197.1, read on the forward strand.
CTTCTGTGATAAATCATCCCAGGTTGGAATGCTTGCAGCAGGTTGTCGTTCCAACCAACTAAGAGCCTTTCCCTTAAGAGCGAAAGAAAACAGCCTCAATCGGATTGCATCGTTAGACACATGAAGGTGTTTGGTTGAGTCACAGATCCTCAAGAATCTGTCAACGAATCGGTGAGGATCTTCACTCTCATCTCCTCCAAACTGAGCTCTCTCCACCAATTGAATATGAGAGGACTTGAGCTCCCAATTGTTGGCAACATTTGGCTGAACAATGCTCGCATTGGGCCTGTTGAATAATGGAGTTAGGATAGTATCCATGAGCAGATTGTCCTCTTCATTGTTCCCTGCCATGGTATGTGCTTCTTCAGAAAGAATTTCTAACTTGTCGAATGCAAGCTTCTGCCGAACAAGTTTTCTGTATCTCTTTTCAGTCTTGGTAATCTCCAAATCAAGTTGAAATCCTGGCTCTTTACCTCGCATAAAACACAGAAAAGAGATTAGTAGCACTGTTCAAATATCAAAAAAAAAAATAAAAAAAATAAAAATAAAATCCAATCTTAAAAATCAAAACTAATTGATATAAGAAACGCCAATCCCCGGCAATTGCGCCAAAAACTTGATGCTTACCGACAAGTATACCGATCGCACAAGTAATATAATGGTAAGTAAAGTTCGTCTCCACAGGGATTGTGATCGTATATCAATTAATATTCCTTTCAAGAATGGAAAAGTTCAAAAGGGTTTGTTTGTGACAAATAATGTCGATTTGAGAAAAATTAAAAGTATAGACTTGTTTTTGTATTTTTATATTGAAGAATAAAAATAAGAATAAGAATGAGTTGATTTGTAAAAATGAGAAAAACATTGTAGCTAGGATACACTCACCATATGATCCCCACTTCTTACCTTGGGTTGATTTAAAAATACTTATTTATATAAATACTGAGATAATTATCATCTAGAATTAATTAGTTAAATTCCAATCCCTTGGCAATTTAACCCTTTAATCTCAATTGGAATCCTAATCCCATAGTAACCCCTCATGAGAATTAAGCAATGAACACGATAATTCAAGCAATTGCAATTAAATATACGTCTATTCCTAGCATGCATACTAATTGTTATCTTACCCCCTTTCAAGATGAAAACCCCAATATTCCTATCTAGGGTTCTAACCTTCAAACTATCTTCAACTACTAGATTGATCAATTCCAATAAAGAAGATATAATGACGCACAAGGTAAAGATAAAGACAATTTATATAAATGAGCAATTATAAATCAATCTGTCGTAACAAGGGTTCACATAAGGTTTGTGACCCTAACTACAATAAAGAAAACTAGCCAAACATAATCATGGCTAAAAATCCAATATTCATAAAAACAAAAAGTAAAAGAGAAAGAAGAAGAAGAAAAAGAAGAAGAACAGGAATTTCTCTCCTGAGCTCTCCTTCTGACGCACGACGGTCTCCTTAGGTCCAGAATACCTAATTCTGTGCTGAGCATCATTTTTATAGTCCCCTTTTCATCTTCCAAAACTGCCCTTTTAAAAACACGGTGCTGTGATTTCACAATCTGGCTCTCTTAGCGTCAGATCCACGTCAAGAGCGTGGCTGCCTCTGAATCTTCACGCCATCAGCGTGAAATCCACACTATGAGCGTGGGAGAAAGAATGGTTTCACGCCATCAGCGTGACTCCACGCTATGAGCGTGGGAGTTTCTGGTTCTTCACGCCATCACTGTGAAATCCACGCTATGAGCGTGTATTTTGTGGTGGAGGTCTTTGATCATACCAAACACCATTCACATGTACTTGTTAAGGTGAATCAGAAGGCATCAAAGGACATTCATTAGACTCATGATTGTCCTGACAATATTTACACACAACAGCAGCAGCTTTAGTCTGAACACTAGCAAGCTGCATCTTGTCAAGCCTTGATGTTAAGTTTGCTACCTGCTGAGATAACAAACTGTTTTCTGCCAGCACCGCATCATTACCTTCCAGTTGAAGGATACCTGTCTTAGGCTTTGTTGACAACACTTGGTTTTCATTGGCAGCCATCCTCTCAATCAGCTCAAGAGTCTCGTTTGCTCTCAGAGTTTTAATAGTGCCTCCTGCTGCACCATTCAACACCATCCGAACCTCAGGTTTGCAACCATTGAAGAAGATTCTAACCTGATTACCAGCAATCAGGTTATACTGAGGACACGTTCTCATCAAATCCTTGACCGGTTCCATGCTTCACACATTGATTAACCCTCAGATTGAGTGAAATTGGTGATATCATTCACCATCCGGTTGTACTTCTCCATCGAGAAGAACTGAGCAAAGAACTTCTGTGATAAATCATCCCAGGTTGGAATGCTTGCAGCAGGTTGTCGTTCCAACCAACTAAGAGCCTTTCCCTTAAGAGCGAAAGGGAACAGCCTCAAACGGATTGCATCGTTAGACACATGAAGGTGTTCGGTTGAGTCACAGATCCTCAAGAATATGTCAACGAATCGGTGAGGATCTTCACTCTCATCTCCTCCAAACTGAGCTCTCTCCACCAATTGAATATGAGAGGACTTGAGCTCCCAATTGTTGGCAACATTTGGCTGAACAATGCTCGCTTTGGGCCTGTTGAATAATGGAGTTAGGATAGTATCCATGAGCAGATTGTCCTCTTCATTGTTCCCTGCCATGGTATGTGCTTCTTCAGAAAGAATTTCTAACTTGTCGAATGCAAGCTTCTGCCGAACAAGTTTTCTGTATCTCTTTTCAGTCTTGGTAATCTCCAAATCAAGTTGAAATCCTGGCTCTTTACCTCGCATACAACTCATAAAAGAGATTAGTAGCACTGTTCAAATATCAAAAAAAAAAAAAATCCAATCATAAAAATCAAAATTAATTGATATAAGAAACGCCAATCCCCGGCAACGGTGCCAAAACCTTGATGCTTACCGACAAGTATACCGATCGCACAAGTAATATAATGGTAAGTAAAGTTCGTCTCCACAGGGATTGTGATCGTATATCAATTAATATTCCTTTCAAGAATGGAAAAGTTCAAAAGGTTTTGTTTGTGACAAATAATGTCGATTTGAGAAAAATTAAAAGTAAAGACTTGTTTTTTGTATTTTTATATTGAAGAATAAAAATAAGAATAAGAATGAGTTGATTTGTAAAAATGAGAAAAACATTGTAGCTAGGATACACTCACCATATGATCCCCACTTCTTACCTTGGATTGATTTAAAAATACTTATTTATATAAATACTCAGATAATTATCATCTAGAATTAATTAGTTAAATTCCAATCCCTTGGCAATTTAACCCTTTAATCTCACTTGGAATCCTAATCCCTTAGTAACCCCTCATGAGAATTAAGCAATGAACACGATAATTCAAGCAACTGCAATTAAATATACATCTATTCCTAGCATGCATACTAATTGTTATCTTACCCCCTTTCAAGATGAAAACCCCAATATTCCTATCTAGGGTTCTAACCCTCAAACTATCTTCAACTACTAGAGTGATCAATTCCAATAAAGAAGATATAATTACGCACAAGGTAAAGATAAAGACAATTTATATAAATGAACAATTATAAATTAATCTGTCGTAACAAGGGTTCACATAAGGTTTGTGACCCTAACTACAATAAAGAAAACTAGCCAAACATAATAATGGCTAAAAATCCAATATTCATAAAAACATAAAGTAAAAGAGAAAGAAGAAGAAGAACAAGAACAAGAATTTCTCTTCTGAGATCTCCTTCTGACGCACGACGGTCTCCTTAGGTCCAGAATACCTAATTCTGTGCTGAGCAACCTTTTTATAGTCCCCCTTTTCATCTTCCAAAACTGCCCTTTTAAAAACACGGTGCTGTGATTTCGCAATCTGGCGTTCTTAGCATCGTTTCCACGTCAAGAGCGTGGCTGCCTCTGAATCTTCACGCCATCTGCGTGAAATCCACACTATGAGCGTGGGAGAAAGAATGGTTTCACGCCATCAGCGTGAACTCCACGCTATGCGCGTGTATTTTGTGGTGGAGGTCTTTGATCATACCAAACGCCATTCACATGTACTTGTTAAGGTGAATCAGAAGGCATCAAAGGACATTCATTAGACTCATGATTGTCCTGGAAATATTTACACACAACAGCAGCAGCTTTAGTCTGAACACTAGCAAGCTGCATCTTGTCAAGCCTTGATGTTAAGTTTGCTACCTGCTGAGATAACAAACTGTTTTCAGCCAGCACCGCATCATTACCTTCGAGTTGAAGGATACCTGTCTTAGGCTTTGTTGACAACACTTGGTTTTCATTGGCAGCCATCCTCTCGATCAACTCAAGAGTCTCGTTTGCTCTCAGAGTTTTAATAGTGCCTCCTGCTGCACCATTCAACACCATCTGAACCTCAGGTTTGCAACCATTGAAGAAGATTCTAACCTGATTACCAGCAATCAGGTTATACTGAGGACACCTTCTCATCAAATCCTTGAACCGGTTCCATGCTTCACACATTGATTCACCCTCAGATTGACTGAAATTGGTGATATCATTCACCATCTGGTTGTACTTCTCCATCGAGAAAAACTGAGCAAAGAACATCTGTGATAAATCATCCCAGGTTGGAATGCTTGCAGCAGGTTGTCGTTCCAACCAACTAAGAGCCTTTCCCTTAAGAGCGAAAGGGAACAGCCTCAATCGAATTGCATCCTTAGACACATGAAGGTGTTTGGTCGAGTCACAGATCCTCAAGAATCTGTCAACGAATCGGTGAGGATCTTCACTCTCATCTCCTCCAAACTGAGCTCTCTCCACCAATTGAATATGAGAGGACTTGAGCTCCCAATTGTTGGCAACATTTGGCTGAACAATGCTCGCGTTAGGCCTGTTGAATAATGGAGTTAGGATAGTATCCATGAGCAGATTATCCTCTTCATTGTTCCCTGCCATTGTATGTGCTTCTTCAGAAAGAATTTCTAACTTGTCGAATGCAAGTTTCTGCCGAACAAGTTTTCTGTATCTCTTTTCAATCTTGGTAATCTCCAAATCAAGTTGAAATCCTGGCTCTTTACCTCGCATACAACTCAGAAAAGAGATTAGTAGCACTGTTCAAATATCAAAAAAAAATAAAAAAAATAAAAAAAATCCAATCTTAAAAATCAAAATTAATTGATATAAGAAACGCCAATCCCCGGCAACGGTGCCAAAAACTTGATGCTTACTGACAAGTATACCGATCGCACAAGTAATATAATGGTAAGTAAAGTTCGTCTCCACAGGGATTGTGATCGTATATCAATTAATATTCCTTTCAAGAATGGAAAAGTTCAAAAGGGTTTGTTTGTGACAACTAATGTCGATTTGAGAAAAATTAAAAGTAAAGACTTGTTTTTGTATTTTTATATTGAAGAATAAAAATAAGAATAAGAATGAGTTGATTTGTAAAAATGTGCAAATACCGGTTCTGCTACTCGGTATAAATGCATACCGATGAAGTATCCCAGAAAATTATGAAAATTGTGTATATGTCACTAGAATATATAGGAATTGTAAAACGAGTTTCAAGTTAAAATAACGAGAACTGGTGCCAGAACTGATACTGGCTCTGGAAAAGCGCGTACCGAAAAGGTGCTGCGAAAAATAAAATAAAAATATGAAAATCTTAGAAAAATGAGTAGGTTCAGAATCCTAATTTTGGGGATTAAAATTCTAAACGTAACAATTAGTGCTAATGCAGTGTGTTTAAAATTAAGTGAGCTATAAATACTCCTTTTGCATAAAACCCTACGCCATATTGCTTCCTAGTTGAGTTGCTCAGCTACTGAGTGTCTCTCCTTTGTTGTTCTCTTCTTCTTCCCCATCTTGTGAGCCAAGAGGCCACCTTTCCTCCTAATTTCTTCATCAACTACACTAGTGTGAGTGTGCGTGAGACTTGGGAGTGTGGAGAGGAGTCACTTTCTGAGTGTCAAGCCACTGTGGGTTGGAGTTTTTTAGCTGACTTCATAGTGTGGGTGGTGAGAGCCATTGTCATGACATTTCGAGCTTCAAGGTGTGATCTTTGAAGACAAAGAACCCTTCTTGGTGTGCCATTTTCGTGCACCTTCATAGTCTGAATCTTTAGAGCTGTTTGGTGAGCTCCAAGAGCACTCCTCTCTCTATTTTGAGCCTTGGGTAAGTTCACCTACCTTGATCTTGAGTTTTAATGGGTTAAAGGTTGAGTCTTGGCATGTTAAAGGGTTAAGCAAGTAACCAATCTGTATATGAACTTAAAAGAGAGTAAAAATGCATGCTTTAACGTTTAGAAGTGTTAAAAATTGAACCTTGGAAGTCATATCTCGCGAAATGCAAAAACTGCATTCTGTCACGAAATATCCGGATATGGATATCCGGATATGGGCTCTGTGATATCCGGATATGGACATCTGGATATGGATATCCGGATATGCCCCCGACATATATCCGGATATTCTGGGTTTTCGAAGAACAGTAGCTGCACTGTTCATACAGAAGGCTATTTTGGGTTTGTGGACCCTAGATTGATGAAGTTGGACTTCTGTATAATTAAACTAAGTCAGAATCTTAGAGATTAAGGGCTTGTGGCTTTGTGAGAAGCCTTAAGACATGAAACGTAAAGGAAAGGCATTGTTTTTATATCGTATACTTGTTGAGTATGATTATTGATATGATTGCTGGTCCAAACAGATTGTGATTGTGTTGTGTGTGGACTTTGAGCTTGGTTGGTTTCTTGGTTTGGATAGCTAGCTTGAAAGGTAAGCTTTCGTGTCCTCGGTTTAGCCATTGTTTGTTCCACCATGTCCCATGGGGGGATGGTTCATATGCATGGTGTGTTTTCATGTACTGTTTTATTGAAATGCTATGGAGCTGTTAAGTGCAAAATGCTTATGATATGTATGTGGTGTTTCGCCTAGCCAAGAAGCCATGGGGTGGTCCTGGGGGCGGGTACAACATGGGCGTGTACTGTGTGGATAATAGACGTATTCTTGCACTTCTCTGATCAGTAGAATAGTTATAACACACATGACATGATTATCTGCTGCATTGCACTCGTTTTGGAACTGATATTGAATTACTGCTTTTAGAACTTATATTGCACATGTAAGTGAGCTTGGGGTGGAAGATCCTTGAGGACCCCTTGCCTTATTGAGATTTCTGTTTAGAGATCTCACCCCACGTTTGGGGCGCTTATTTCAGGTTCAGGTAATGCGGGGGTTGAGACCTCTAACGGCAGGAGGCCGGATCTTAGCTGATTTATATGCTGTTATGCTGATTATGTTGTATGCTGGATTATGCCTTTTGCTATTTGCTGTTAGCTTTATGATTTTACTGCTGTTATTGTTGAGACCTTGTTTGGCTTTGTTGCCTTATTTGGTGAGCATGAGAATTGTCCATGCCACACTGTTTGACTATGTCTTACTTTAGCTTCGAGTTGTAATAATGTATCAGGATTATGTCCGGACTACGTGTTTTAGTTCCGTGATTTTAGATACTCACAGTTATTTATTAATGAGGTATTTCAGCTAGCTGTCTTTTGCAATTTACATGCAGGCGATGTTTTTATGAAATTGATTAAGTAATCAACTTGGCTAAGTTTAATGACGTCATGATTGAAAAGAAAAAGATATTCCGCACATTTTATTAAGCGTGGCTTAATACGATGACATGTTAACAAACCGGGTATACATGGGGTGTTACAAGACCCGTATGGATGGACTTTTTTTCCTTTAAAAGCTGCTTTTTTTAAAGAAAAAAAGCACTTCTCACTTTAAGTTCGTTTGAATGTCTGTTTTTTAAAAAAACAGAAGTTACAAAAAAAGTCAAAATCCTATTTTTTTAAAAGCTAAAAATTTTAACTTATAAAAAATGCAGAAGTCAAAAGCCAAATATTTTTTTCAAAAACTAATACTTTTATAAAAATATAAATAGTTTTAACTTTTGTAAAAAATACTTTTAAAATAAGAAAGAGATAAAAGCTACTTTTTTCGAAGGCGAAACAAACAGGCTTAATGCATCACATATCAAAGTTGGAAAAACAAATCCATCTAATTAATATATTTATTTTATCCAATTTATTTAATTAATGTCACATGAACCGCAGTTATTTATTCTTTTAGTAAACATGTACGAAAGATATATTCCTATGTTCAATTCTTCCTATGTTCAATTCTTATATAAATGAAAATTTATCAAATGAAAGAAAATTCAAACGTTGATCAAATGAAAATTATATATATGTATGTAAAGAGAGGGGTCCTTTGATACCAGTGTCAAATTTCAAATTTGACACTGGTGTCAAAGAATTCTACCTCATATTAATTTCCACCAAACATTAAAATTCGACACTAAATCTTAACTGTTGGCTTCTGTCAATCAACGGTTATAATTTCCGCCAAACAAACTTATTAATTAATTATTAATTCTAAATAAATGATAATCGTTTATTGACGAAATTTGACAACGGTGTCAAAGAATCCTATCAATATATGTATATGAGGTTTATATTTGTACAGCTGTTGTACGTACAACATCTAATACTTACCATATATATTCGCGAAAGCATTAAATATCGGGAATGATATATATATATATATATATATATATATATATATATATATATGGCTTTAATATTTCTTCCGAGAATGTAGATAAGTTATCTACATTCGCTCCCAAAACAACGTCATTTTAGGTTGAAAAATTAAAAAATTATAATGAAATAGACTATTATAACCCTAAAATACATTATAATTACAAAAATAACATGATTTCCGCCTCAAAACGACGTTGTTTTGAGCTCAATGTAAATAAGTTATCTACATTGATTGTAGAAAAAGCAAACCCTATATATATATATATATATATATATATATATATACATATAGGGGCAGGATATTCTTACACCGGTGTAAGAGTTAGAAATCTTACACTCAATCTTGATCATTGATCTACTTGTATCCAATGGCTCACATTACTAAAAAATTTGAGCCCTTAGATATAAGTGGGATTAACGGACAAGATTAAGAGTATAACTTACACTGGTGTAAAATGATCCTGACCCATATATATATATATATATATATATATATATATATATATAGAGGCAGGATCCTTTGACACCGGTGTCAAATTTGAAGTTTGACACCTCATCTAAAAGCCGTTAGATTGAAAAAGATCAACGACTCTGATTTGTAAGCATGTGACACCATTGATCTTTTTTGATGTAACGACTCTCAGATGGGGTGTCAAACTTCAAATTTGACACCGGTGTCAAAGGATCCTACATCATATATATATATATATATATATATATATATATATAGGAAGATTATATTTATAAATTTTTTGAATACAAACTCTTACAAACTACACTAAGTATAAGTGTATGACCGGTCATATTTAGTGTAATTTGTAAAAAAAAAATTGTAAACGGATCATTCCCCATATATATATACACGAGGTAGGATCATTTGACACCAGTGTCAAATTTGAAATTTGACACCTCATCTGAGAGTCGTTAGATCAAAAAAGATCGATGGTGTTACATGCTTACAATTCAAAGTCGTTGATCTTTTTTAATCTAAAGGCGAGTGAGATATCAAACTTTAAATTTGACATTGATGTCCAAAGATCCTACCCCATGTATATATATATATATATATATATATATATATATATATATATATATACATAGGTAAAATCATTTCTGCAGCCACTTTACGTACAACAACAATAGGTGTATGGTTATGATTCCCCACATTTAATGTTTTAATCATTTGTATGGCTATGATTCCCCGCATTTAATGCTTTCAAATATATATGGCAGGTATTTGATTACTGCATGTACAGCAACTGCAGAAATGTAAATTATATATATATATATATATATATATATATATATATATATATATATATATATATATATATATATATATATATATAGACACTTTTTCTGCAGAGAGCTGCTATCTGCAGCTGACACAGAAAAGTGGGCCCCACGACTTTTCTTTAAAAAAAAAAAAGGATACGGATCCGCATCTTAGGATCCGGAACCGTATCCTGGCTTGCTGTATGTGCAGCGGCTGCAGAAATGATTTTGTCTATATATATATATATATATATATATATATATATATTCCCACATTGCACGAAGCAAAAGTCTACGTTAATCCCCTCAGCAAAAGTTATGAAAGTGATTGGTCATTTCTATAATTAATAATTTTAGTACCTCCAAATTAGACATACAATGTACCAAGCAAACTTACGCCTTTCAAGCTGGGCCATTTTAGTTCGACTGACATTTTCAGTGTTTTTCTTTTTTTGGTTATTCTTGTTTTTTCCTCATTGTCAAATAGTTTAAAAATACCGATACCTTGCTTAATTTTCAAATTATTTTTTTCTAAAACTTTTATTGATTATTGACTGTTTTGATAAATCTTTAAGGAGAGAAAAAAAAATGTGTATATTACAAAATCCCCTTTTCACAAGAAAATTATTAGAATACTATTTTAGTCTCTCGTAAATGGATCTCCTTTGTTTCGGTTTTTCAAAGATCTTTATACTTTTTTTTTTTTGAGAATAATCTTTATACTTTCTTTTAATTCGGACTTTTATGAAGATGTGTGTTTACTTTTCATTTCACTTAATTATTAGGAGTTGTTTATATTTAATTTCTTTCATTTTGTTACGCACTCTTCATCTTAGTGAAGAGTATGAAAGTAAAGCTCAAAATTAGAGTCAGTACAACTGCAAATAATCAAAATAAAAGAATAGAATATATAGAATGATTCCAATACAAGGGAATACTTCTGTCACTGACCAAAATGAAAAAATAGCACTTTACGATTAAAAAAAAATTGAGTACACATGTGATGGATTGAAATGAAGGAAATAATAATTATCAACAACTAAAATGAAAGTAAATACATCAATGCGGACCAAAATAACTTTTTATTCTTACATTAATCTTGAAATATAAGTGCGTATTAAGATCCGTGAAGTATATTAATCCTTAAATTTATAATACCTTTTTATCCATTTACAATAATTTAAATATTTTTTTACTTGGAGAGGGTTTTTTTAACCTAATTTAATGTCATAACAATTAAAATAAAACTACTTTATCTTTTGAAAATAATTTAAATTAAATGTATCAAGAATAACTTAAATTAAAAGTTCAACCAGCCTAACAAAAAATGTTGAATTGATATTAATTGCACTCATCTACGTAAAATATGAATTATTAGAATTAAGGTCATATAATGTTTCATTATAATTTTGAGGATATTTAAATCAGGAAAAGTTTAAGGGGTGTGTATTGGATTAAGATTTTAAAAGATTTTTTTGAGATAAAAAAATCCTACAGATTTTAAAAGACATTTTAGAATTGGAGAGACTTTATAGATTTTTTTAATTTTTACGTCTTTAGGAATAGGGACGTTCATGATACATGAGGCGAATAGGTGAAAAATACGTGAAACCGTTCTAGAATTTCCGTGAGAATTTTCGTTGGTTTCTTTTTCTTCCTCTCCTTTTTTGATTTTGTGACCCGAAGGTCCAGGATCTCCTTTTGAATATTCTTGTACCGGCTCACTTTCGTCGAAATTTTCAAGTTCTTTTTCAACTTCTTTCTCAGGCTCTTTTTCTTTTCCTTTTCCTTGATTTTTCTCTTTAGCCTTTTTTGATTTTTTCAATCGAACTAAATCTCGATTCTGCTGCGTGATAAGTTTCAGCAAGTGTCCATGCCACAATGTTTTGACTTTGCTGTTTTAGTTTGGAGTTGAATAAGGTACCAGGATTATGTCCGGACTACGTGTTGTAGATCCGTGACTTAGATACTCATTGTTAATTATTTTATGAGGTATTTCAGTTAGATTTCTTTTGCAATTTACATACAGGCGATGTTTTTATGAAATTGATTAAGTAATCAACTTGGCCAAGATTAATGACGTCATAATTGAAAGTAAAAAAGTTATTCCGCATATTTAAATTAAGTGTGGCTTAATACAATGACATGTTAAAACCGGGTTAACACGGGGTGTAAGAACCCGCACCGTTAATTAAGGTATTTAATTAATTAATTATGTGAAAATAGGAAATGATTCCATAATTAACCCTAATAATTATTAAGAGGCTTTAATAATTATGATAAGTGATTAAGAATGCTGAAAGTCGCTTTTCGGAAGAAAAGTGCAGATACCGGTTCTGCTAGTCGGTATAAATGCATACCGAAAAAGTATCCCAGAAAATTAAAGTAAGTACATGATAATTACTAGAATAACATGTAGGACTTGTAAAACGAGTTTTAAGTCCAAATAATGAGAACTGGTGCTAGAAACCGGTACTGGCTTTGAAAAGCGCGTACCAGAAAGTTGCTCAGAAAATCATAAGAAAAATATGATAAATCTTAGAAAATTATGTAGTTTCAGAATCCAAAGTTTGGGATTAAAATGCTAAGCGTAGCAATTAAAGTTAATACAGTGAGTTTAAGTGGGTTTTGGCTATAAATACACTCATTAAGTGGGCACAAAACCCTAGAACCTCATTCCTACGTGAACACCTTTGGGGGCTGATCAGTTTACACTATTCCATTGCTGACTTGGTGCTTCTTTGGCTTGTCTTCACCATTTCTTCATGAGAAACCACCAAATGATCATCTTTTCTCTTGATTGTTCCTTGTAAACACCTTGTGGTTGTGTTGGGGTTGTGTGAGAGGCTTGGTTTCTGAGTTGGTGGGTTGTTTTGGGGTGCTTTTGGTGCTGACTTTGGAGGTTGGGGTTGTTGAGCCATTGTAATGGCATTTTGAGCTCCAAGGAGCTTCCTTTGTGAAGAAAGGGCCAAGCTTTGTTGGCATTTCCATTTTGTGTTCAAGTCAGAATCTTTGAACCTTGTTGGAGAGCTCCAAGAGCCTTCCTTGTGGCTGAGTTTGAACCTCCATTGGTATACCTTGAACTTTCCTTTGAATTTTCATGAAAATGGCTGGTTTATGTTATAAAATGAGTTAACTTTAATCTTTCAAGCTTAAGGTTGTTAATCTAAGTCTAAAATGTGGTATTGAACTTCTGTTTTGGGTCAAGACCGGACCTTGGGTCATGGGATGGCAATTTGGCTTCGGATTATGCAGAAAAAATCTGCATAATGCTGTTCTGCCCGCGTGGTAATCGATTACTTTTGATTGGTAATCGGTTACCATGTGTGGTAATCGATTACCTTGCTGGTGGTAATCGATTACCATGTGCAGTAATCGATTACCAGTACTTGGTAATCGATTACCACCTGTGAAAATGACCAGAAACCTGTTTTGTGCAAATGTGACAGCAACGACCTAGTTTAGTAAAATTGAGACATCTCGAGCTACAGAGCTCTAAATTGAGTGAGGTTTGGACCTATGTGAAGCTAACACATAGGGCTACAACTCTGTAAATTTTTTAGCCATTGGATCAGTGGTTTGATCGCAGTGTCTATTTTAAGTCGCGTTTTGGTTGCTGGAAATTCCGTTTGCAGCAGTCACCTTGCGTAAATCATAACCGGAGTTATACAACTCCGATTGAGACATAAAGTATATTGTTGGAAATCTCAAGATGTCTAGTTAAACATTGTAAATATTAGAATGTGAATATTGATATAATTGTTGGTCTAAAACAGATTGTGATTCTGCTCTGTTTGGACTTTGAGCTTGTGTGGACTCTTGGCTTGGATAGCTAGCTTAGAGGTAAGCTTTCGTGTCCTCGGTTTAGCCATGTTGTGGTTCCACCATGTCCCATGGGGATATGGTATATGCATGCTGTGTTACATGCTTTTGATTTTTTGGAAATAATGTTGAGCTATTATATGTTAGTGCCTTGTTGATATGCATGGAGGTGTTCCACCTATACGGTAAGCCTGAGTATGTAGAACATACAAGAGGGTGAGACTGTGGGTGAGGTGCAAGCGGTGTTCCTTGTACTACATGTAGGGAATAGACGTATTCCTACATTTCTCTGGCCAGTAGATAGTGATTACACACATGCCATAGATATTTGTTGCACTACATAGTTTTGGAACTGATAATGATATAAATGCTTTTAGAACTTATATTGCACATGTAAGTGAGCTTGGGGTGGAAGATCCTTGAGGACCCCTTGTCTTACTGAGATTTCTTGTTTAGAGATCTCACCCCACGTTTGGGGAATGCTTATTTCAGGGTCAGGTAATGTTGAGACCTCAGGCGGCGGGAGGCCGGAGCTGAGTTAGATTGCTGTTATATTCTGCTGCCATGATTGGATGCTGGATTTGCATGCTGTTTATGCTTATAGCTTCAGTTATGTTTATGGAGTTTTATGTTGAGACTTGTTGTTTACTATGCTTATTTGGTTAGCATGGGGATTGTCCATGCCACATAGTATTGTTATGTCTTGTTTATGTCTTGCGCCTTTTGAAGTTGTAATAATGTATCAGGATATTGTCCGGATTACGAGATGTAATACCGTGATTTAGATACACACTTTATTTATATATTGAGGTATTTCAGTAGATGTCTTATTGCAATTTACATACAGGCGATATTTTATGAAATTGATTAAGTAATCAAGTTGGTAATTGATAATGACGTCATAATTGAAAAGAAAAAGAATATTCCGCAATTTTTAATTAAGCACCGCTTAATACGATGTAATGTTAATATTCCGAGTATACACGGGGTGTTACACGGGGTGTTACAGTTTATATTATTCTCTAACACTCTCTCATCCAAGACCATTTTGGGCTTGAAGCGTGGATATTATACATGTCTAATTTTTGATTTATTTTATGATTCTTTAATTTAATTAGAAAGTGAGGCAATGAGAATCAAACTCGTAACCTTGTGATTAAAGAAGCTCTGATACCATGTAAATTAAGAACCATTTCAATTCAAAACCTTAAAGTATTAGGTGAGGGTCTTTTTAATGGTTTATGTAAAGAACCAATTCAACCCAAAAGCTTAAACTTTTGGGTGAGGCTACATTAATGGTTTTATATATCTCAATACGCCCCCTCACACAAGAGCCCACTGGGCTAGAAGGGTGGACAATGCACAGGCCCACCTACCTGTGCGAACAAAGAAATTCCACTTGAAAGAAAGTGGGGGCAACGAGGATCGAACCCGGGACACGAGGCTTTGATACCATGTAAAGAACCTTGGGATACACCACCCCAAAATCTAGCTCAAAGGGTGAGAGTGCCCAAGGCCTTATAAACCTCACATTAGTTGCTCATACAACCAATGTGGGACTATATAACTCAACACGCCCCCTCACACGAGAGCCCATTGGGCTTGAAGAGTGGACAATGCAACAGGCCCAGCCTACCTGTGCTAAGAAACGCCACAAGAGAAAGTGGGGGACGACGAGACTCTGATACCATGTAAAGAACCTTGGGATACACCACCCCAAATGCTAGATCAAAGGGTGAGAGTATATATCTCAACACTCTGATACCACTTGATAAGAACCTTGGGATACATCACCCCAAAAGCTAGCTCAAAGGGTGAGAGTGCCCAATGCCTTATAAATCCCACATTAGTTGCTCATACAACCAAGTGAGACTATATAACTCAACACGCCCCCTCACACAAGAGCCCATTGGGCTTGAAGAGTGGATGATGCAACAGACCCAACCTACTATTGTGCTAAGAAATTTCACAAGAGAAAGTAGGGGGCGGCGAGGTTTGAACCCGGGACCACGAGGCTCTGATACTGTAAGAACCCGCACCGTTAATTAAGGTATTTAATTAATAAATTACGAGAAAATAGGAAATGATTCCATAATTGACTCTAATAATTATTATGAGGCTTTAATAATTATAGTTAGTGAGTAATAATGCTGAAAGTCGCTTTTTGGAAGAAAAGTGCAGATACCGGTTCTGCTAGTCGGTATAAATGCGTGCCGAAAAAGTATCCCGGAAAAATTAATGTAAGTGTATGATAATTACTATAATAATATGTAGGACTTGTAAAACGAGTTTCAAGTCCAGATAATGAGAACTGGTGCTGGAAACCGGTACTGGCTTGGAAAAGCGCGTACCGGAAAAGTGCTCAGAAAATTGTAAGAAAAATATGATAAATCTTAGAAAATTATGTAGTTTCATAATCCAAAGTTTGGGATTAAAATGCTAAGTGTAGCAATTAAAGTTAATACTGTGTGTTTTATGGCTAAGTGGCTATATATATGCATTTTAGCACATAACCCTAGGCATACCAGAATTCCTACGTGAGGCACTTGGTGGGCTGAGGGTGGTTTACTGTTCCATTGCCTCCTTTCACCATTTTTGAACTCAAGTTGTCACCTTTACTTGATTTCTTCCCTCTTTGAGCTTGTTTACACTTAAGAACATGCATGGTGAGGAAGTGTGAGGGTGTATTCTGAGTTTCCATCCTCTGTGTGTGGGTGAGAGTGCTGGTTTTGGGTGGTGTGGTTGCTGAAAGCCATAGTTATGGCATTTTGGAGGTCCAAGTGGTGACTTTTGGTGAGAAGAACCAACCCTTGTGAAGCCATTTTCGTGCATCTTTCTTGAGTCAGACTTGAGGGGCTGTGTTGAGCTCCAAGAGCATCTCCTTCTCTGTTTTAAGCCTTTGGTAGGTATACCAATCTTTGATCTTGAGTTTAATGCTTAAAAATGAAAGCTTGATGCATGTTAAGGTCAAAAGATGATAACTTGTTGTGGGGTAATGTTGAACACACCTAGAAATGCATGTTTAGGAGTTTAAAATCGGTAAAAACCCAACCTTGGAAGGATATCTTCACGAAAATGCAGAAACTGCATTCTGTCGTGAAATATCCGGATATCGGCCCGTGGAATATCCGGATATGTGTATTCGGATATGGGGTTTTGGGATATCTGGATAATAGATATCCGGATATGGGATTCTGGATATCCGGATATTGCATATCCGGATATGTCCAGTGAGATATCCGGATATTGCATATCCAGATATGGTCCCGAGGAATATCCGGATATTCTGGGATTTCGTAGAACAGTAGCTGTGCTGTGTGTACAGAGGCTATTGGGGGGTTTGTAGACCCTAGATTGATGAAGTTGAACTTCTGTATTTAATGGACTAAGCCATAATCATGGGATTAAGGGCTTGTGGCTTTGTTAGAAGCTTTAAGACTTGAAAATGTAATGAAATGATGTTGTCTTAATATTGTATGCTTGTGGTGCATGTTGTTGATGTATTGTTGGTCCATAACAGATTGTGAATCTGCTGTGTTTGGACTTTGAGCTGTGGACTCTTTGCTTTTGGAGTTAGCTTGCAAGGTAAGCTTTCGTGTCCTCGGTTTAGCCATGTTGTGGTTCCACCATGTCCCATGGGGGTATGGTTTATGCATGCTGTGTACATGCTTTTGGATATTTGATATGTTGATTGAACTTTACATGTAATGGCTTTTAATATCCATGTGTTGTTTCATCTTGACGGGAAGCCTGAGTATGTAGCGCCATACAAGACGGTGTAC
Organism: Gastrolobium bilobum; assembly: GCF_033153095.1. Classification (NCBI taxonomy): domain Eukaryota; kingdom Viridiplantae; phylum Streptophyta; class Magnoliopsida; order Fabales; family Fabaceae; genus Gastrolobium; species Gastrolobium bilobum. The sequence continues at coordinate 21,510 of NW_026899197.1, forward strand.
CGGGGTGAATGCAAGTGGTACTTGCACGGTGTGTAGGTGATAGACGTATACCTGCACTGTCTCTGGCCAGTAGATTAGTATTGACACACATGACATGATTATCTGCTGCATTGCATTATTTTTGAAATGATAAATGATAAACTGCTTTTGAACTTATATTGCACATGTAAGTGAGCTTGGGGTGGAAGATCCTTGAGGACTCACTGACTTACTGAGATTTCTAGATTAGAGATCTTATCCCACGTTTGGGGAATGCTTATTTCAGGATCAGGTAGTATGGGTAATGATGCCTCAGGCGGCAGGAGGCCGGAGCTTAGCTGATTATGTTTTACTGCTTTATGTTTGCATGACTGGATTTGGATGCTGTTTATGTTTTCCGCTATTTATGTTATGTTGTTGTTGAGACTGATGTTGGGCATGTTGCCTTATTTGAGTGAGCATGGGGATTGTCCATGACACTTCTTGTTAGTACTTGTAGTTTGGAGTTGTATAAACTGTTAGATGGTCCGGTCTACGTTGTTGTAGTTCCGTGACTAGAGCCACACTTATATTATCTATGTTATGAGGTATTTCAGTAGCTGTTTTATTGCAATTACATACAGACGATGTTTTATTAATTGATTATTAAGTAAGTTGGTAATGTTAATGGCATCATAATTGAAAAGAAAAAGTAATTCCGCATTTTTAATTAAGCGCAGCTTAATACGATATTATGATAACATTACCGGATATATACGGGGTGTTACAGATACCATGTAAATAACCAATTCAACCCAAAAGCGTAAGCTTTTGGGTGAGGCTACATTAATGGTTTTATATACCTCAACAGTTTATATTATTCTCTAATCAAAATTTAAAAATTGAAAGAAAATTGTTTTTTTTTGGTAAACAAAAGAAAATTGTTTAACCACAAGGTTAAACAATTTTTAAACTCATAGGCAGTGGTTAAACTACAACAATCATAGCAATGAGACTGAAAAATATATCTCAACCCAAAACCTTAAAAATTGAATATACGGAATATATACTCCTATTTTCAGTTTTTATATCTTTGAAAATTTACCAAATGAAAGAAAATTAAAAACGTTGATCATAAAAAAAATGTGAATTCAACGAAAGAAAGAAAGATCATAGACACGTTGTATCTGTATATATGATCCCATGTTGCACGAAACAAAAGTATTTTTTTTTTTTTGTTTTACGTACTTTACTAATCCACTGAACAAAAGTTTTGGAAGTGATTGGTCATGCCTAGAATTAATAACTTTAGTACCTTCAAACGTTAGACATACAATGCACCAAATACACTTGTGCCTTTCAAGTGGGGCCATTTTAGGACTGGCATTTTCATAGTATTTTTCTTCTTTTTTTCCCTCGTTGCCAAATAGTTTAAAAATACCGATATCTTGCTTAATTTTCAAAAAAAAATTTCCTAAATTTTTATTGATTGTTGATTATTTTAATAAATTTAAATATTTATTGCTAGAAACAGTAATCGATAAATATTTAACAAATAAATCACTTATATACTAACGAAAAAAAAATGTATAATACAAAAACCCCCCTTTCACAAGAAAATTATTAGAATATTATTTTAGTCTCTCACTAATGGACCTCCTTTGTTTTGTTTTTCAAAGTTCTTAATTTATCTTTTCTTTTAGAAATATTCCATCGGTTCATCATTTTGAGACTAGTTTAATTTAGGGTAGATTCAGGATTAACACTTTAAATTACTCCCTAATGTGATACTGGAGAGAATCGAGCATATGCTCTCACTCTCACTTGCTCAGCTCCTATTTATCAATTAAGCTACCACCATTTGATAATTTATACTTTCTTTTAATTTAGACTTTTATATAGGTATGTGCTTACTTTTCATTTCACTGAATTATTGAGATTTATTTATTTTAATTTGTTTCATTTTGGTACATACTCTTCATCTTAGTCTTTCAAAATCGTTTTCTTTATTTTGATCTCATATGAATATAATCACTTTCGTTTCCCTTCTCTAATCAAATCAATCGTTAACTTTTAAGTTTTACCATTCTTTCACTTTTTTAAATATAAAATTAATTATTTTTAATTTCCATATATACAAATACCTTTAAACATATTTAAATTTATGTATTGTAGTTACAAAAGTGTTTTAGCCAAATATTAAGGCTATCAACTACTGAGTTCAAAATTTATGTATTATTTTACCCATTTGTTATAAATGTCCAAATTACTAATTTAGTTATCTATGCAAGTAGATAGAAAGCGCAAAATTAAAGCGATTACAACAGCAAATAATCAAAAGAAAATAAAAGAATGATTCCAATACAAGCGAATACTTCTGACACTAACCAAAATAAAAAATATATATCTCTGAACGACTAAACAAAAGTGACTATATATGGATTAAAATGAAGGAGACAATTATCAAGGAATAAAACGAAAGTAATACATCAATGAGGGTCAAAATAATATTTTATTCATACATTAATCTTGATAATACTTTTTCTCCATTTACAAGAATTTAAATATTTTGAGTTGTAGGGTTTTTTTTAAGTAATTTAATTTCAGCACAATTAAAATACTTTATCATTTTCAAATGATTAATTTAAATTAAATTTATCAAGAATAATTTTAAATTAAAAGTTCAACCAACCTAACAAAAAATGTTGAATTGATATTAATTGCACTCGTCTATGTAAAATATGAATTATTAGAATTAAGGTTATATAATGTTTCATTATAATTTTGAGGATATCTAACTCAGGAAAAGTTTAAATTTTAAAAGAGGAACGTGAATAAGGAATATGGGTTCTCTTTTTCTGCAGTTACTGCAGATAAGTTATCTGCAGTAAGTCCAATACGACGTCGTTTTGGGTGGAAATCATGGTGTTTTTGTAATTTTAATTTATTTCAGGATAATATTAGTCTTTATATTTATAATTTTTTAAGATTTCAATACCAAATTGACGTCGTTTTGAGAAAAAATGCAGATAACTTATCTGCAGTTACTGCAGAAACATTTTTCCCAAAGAATATAGTGCTAATATTCTTTTAATTCCAAATACACACAAGTTCGACGTGAGTCTCTCATGTGAACCGAAAAAATCTAATATATTACGATGGTAACTATATTCTACCAATAGGAGTATAATATAACATATCAGTTGACATAATTTATAAAGAAAGAGAATTTTCTTTAATATTATAATTATATATTTACTAAAATAATTAATTTATAATTTTATTTTGAACGGGAGTTATACGCAATATTCAGTGCGATTCTAGTACAAAAAATGTTCTCCGAATACCGAAACTGACACTGGTGTGTATTCCAACTATCTTTTATGGGTTTTGATCCGGATAAAATATAGGTCCAACCAGGGCCCAAAAACACATAAGGAAGCCCAGGCCCATTGAAGACCAGAAGCAAAGCGCAAAGAACAAACACAGACACGATGCCCTCATTGCGACACACAAGACGCGATACCCACATCGCGTATGAAACCTTCTATAGGAAGTAAACTTAAGGCCTAAGGCAGCTCCACCGCGCTTTAACTCCAGCAAACAACGGAAAACTCCAGCTTGCCACAACTCTACTACTAGACACTATGGAAGATAAGGTTACTGAGGTTCCCTGACTGACCTGCAGCTCAAGGCTGGCCACTCAGAAGCCAAGCCGCCTTAACTAAGGTGGCATCTTAACTACTATATAAGCAAGCGATATACCACCAAGGTACGATCATCTTTACTTAATCAACACAAAAACACCTGCCTCTGATACTGACTTAAGCATCGGAGTGTCTTCGCAGGTACCCCCATTTGGTGCAACACGCCAACGTGAAGGACAAAGCTCAAGCACTCTCCAACAGCAATACCAGGCCCAGGCCACTAACAACGTAAGCTCATTCAACCGTGTGTGATTGGGCTCGATACATATATGCCAGTCCATACTGTATTTGGTCTGATCAGGTTTTATAAGAGTTATGTTATAGGAAAAGTGATTGTGTAATGTTATAGAGATTCGTTTTGCATACGTGCCTTAATTTTTTATTTTTTTTTGCTTTAAAAAGGAAAGTTGTATGTGTAGAAAACTTTTTGGTGTTATGTGACATGATAGATGCAAATCCCATCTTTTATTTTACTTTTTCTTTTTAAGGATTTAATTTGTGTACGTTTTAAAGAAAATATCACATGCACATATGCAGTAAAATATTTTTTTTAAGCTAAAAGTTGTTTTAATTTTTTTACATGACCATCACTTTGTTATAACTTAGAAATTAATGATCTTTAACTTGGAAAAAAAGAAGTGGTAGAGAGAAAGTGATTTTTATTACTATTTTATTAAAAAATAACCTTTACGACGTTTATTCAAAATTACAAATGACATCCTTACATTGAAAATTTTTGGTATTTTTAAACAAATACCAAAAAAAGTACCGTTTGTATAATAAAAGTGGAAATTCTATACTCTCCTTCATTTGGAAGGAGACCTCCAAACTGCTGAAACATGTGGAATGGCTAATTTTGCAGAAGTGAGCTAATCCTCTCCGAAACGCACATGCATCATATGTATTTCACTTCAAATATTTGTCAAATGCATTCCCTTCGTACAAACACAAACACAAACACATTTAACACATTCATACGCTTAAACATTGTTTTACTTTCTAAAATCTATCCAAAGGCAACTAACCGAGCTCATCCTTCTTTTTTGAGAACACTTTTCCAAAATATACACGTACCTTCGGGTTTTCGGAATGCATCTTTAGCCCTATGGTTTAGCTGCTATAAATAGGCATCAAACTTCTAAACAAGTAACCACAATCATCCATCATCCATTTCTTCTCCAAACCGTAGCCAAAGTAATTCAACTAGCTCATCATCCTTTTTATTTGAAAAACTTTATTCAAGCTATGGGTCATTCCCTCAGTGTTTTGTTTTCACACTTTCAAGTCTTTTGGCTTTCTTTGCTTAGTATAGTCACTAGCCTTACCATTCTCAAAGTCCTAAGATCTCAATTAATTGAGATATCCAAGAAACCAAAACTCCCACCAGGCCCAAAACCATGGCCTATAGTTGGTAACCTTCCTGAAATGCTTGCAAACAGACCTACATATAAGTGGATACACAAGTTGATGAAAGAAATGAACACTGAAATCGCATGTATCCGCTTAGGAAATGCCAATGTAATCCCAGTTACTTGTCCCACCATTGCCAGTGAATTCTTGAGAAAACATGATGCAACTTTTGCATCAAGATCATTAAGCATGTGCACTGATGCAATCAGTAGTGGATATTTAGGTGCAATATTTGCACCCTATGGGGATCAATGGAAGAAAATGAAGAAAATCATAAGCAATGATTTGCTTTCCCCACTCAGGCATCATTGGCTCCAAGACAGAAGGACTGAAGAAGCTGATAACCTTATGTTCTACATCTACAACAAATGCAAAAATCCAAATGATTGTGGCTTTGTGAATGTTAGGGCTGCTGCACGTGATTATTGTGGTAACGTGATAAGGAAACTTATTTTTAATACAAGGTACTTTGGAAATGGTGGTAATGCTGGAGGACCAGGTTTTGAGGAAGAAGAACATGTTGATTCCATCTTCACTTTGCTTAAGTACATTTATGCCTTTTCTGTTTCTGATTATTTGCCATGCTTGAGGGGACTTGATTTGGAAGGCCATGAGAATGAGGTAAAGAAAGCGATGGGGATCATAAAAAAGTATCATGATCCTATCATTGAACAGAGAATCAAACAATGGAATGATGGATTAAAGGTTGAATTAGAAGAGGACTGGCTTGATATTTTGATCTCCTTGAAAGATGTTAACAATAACCCATCATTGACACAAGAGGAAATCAAGGCGCAACTCATAGTAAGTATTTCACTTCACTTAATTTTTTTTTTAATTTCTCGTTCATGCATTAATTAGCACTAGCACATGCAAACACAAATTAACCATTCATGCATGTACGAAAAACATAAATTATTAAATCAAATATTATAACTCAAAATCAAACTACTCCTTGTAGGAATTGATGCTTGCAACAGTGGACAATCCCTCAAATGCTGTTGAATGGGCACTTGCAGAAATGATAAACCAACCTGAGTTGCTTCAAAGAGCCACTGAAGAATTGGATAATGTTGTAGGCAAAGAAAGGCTAGTCCAAGAATCAGATATTCCAAAGCTCAACTATGTGAAGGCTTGTGCAAGAGAAACTTTACGCCTTCATCCAATTGCACCTTTCATTCCTCCCCATGTGGCTATGAATGACACAATAGTTGGTAATTACTTGATTCCTAAGGGTTCTCATGTAGTCCTAAGCAGACAAGAACTTGGGAGAAACTCAAAAGTGTGGAATGAACCCCTCAAGTTCAAACCTGAACGCCACCACAAGAATAATGGCTCTGATATCGTTTTGACAGAGCCAGATTTGAGGTTCATAACATTCAGCACGGGAAGGCGTGGTTGTCCTGGAGTGATGCTTGGCACCACAATGACTGTCATGCTATTTGCTAGGTTGATCCATGGTTTCACTTGGAGTGCACCACCCAATGTTTCAAGCATCAACCTTGCTGAGTCCAATGATGATCTTCTTCTAGCTGAGCCACTTGTGGCAATAGCAAAGCCAAGGTTAGCAGCAGAGCTCTACCACACATGAATACGAAGCAAAAATATTTAGTTAAATAAGGAAAATAAGTCGCTAAATAAAAGAGTCATATGTAAATTACAATAATGTAATGTGAAGAATGGCTCAAAATGTTTTTTAGTTGAAAGTATTAATGTAATGTAACGTAAATTACAATAATATCTAATGTTGTATTATAGTGAAATTTCTTAACGCTAATGTTGTATATTGTTGCGACTTCAGCAAGAACACAAGTCATAAAAGTAATAAAGCGTACTTAGTACGAGATCGTTCCTATAAGAATTAGAAATTCAATCACTAATTAACTATTTATGTTTTATTTGGACATTCAATCACGAAAGTTGTATAGAAATCAAACTTAATAACAAAGCAAGCAAGTAAACTAAATAAAGATGCAAGAAAACAAAAGTTGAGTTGTTTAATAGTCAAGAACGCACAGTTAGGGTTTCGATTTCCCTTTAAAATTAAATTTCTTAATTAATTGCCCCTAATATATATTGACAATCGATTCCCCTAAGTTAATTAGAACTCAATCCATTGACATTCTAATTATTTATTATCTTGAAATAACCCCAGTTCCCCGGCTATTGCTCAAGAAAATAAGCATTAAACTCAAGAATCACAAGATCGCATAAAACTCTATGTGTATCCTTAGAATCACAAGGATTATGATTAATTTATCTTGCATGGTTCACGTACCAACATCTCTATTGTCATATAATCACCATAAATCATTCACAAGATTAAACTCATAGAAAGAATTAAGAACAGACAAATTCATTCAATTATAAAAAGGAAAAATTACATTAAAGAGCAATTCATAAATATAAAGGTTTAATTGGGTTCCATCTAGCCTTAACTATAAAGAAATCTAGCCTAGCTTAGTGGAATCGAAACACAAGAAAATAGTAAAGCTTCCCCAAACTTCATTGGTGTGATGGCGAGGTGAATATTCAAAACTTCCAGCGTATTCTTGAATCAAACCCGTCCCTGATGCTCTAAAGCATAAAGAACGCGCTTCTATGACAAAAACCAGACTTTATCTCTTCAAAGTTATGTTTTTGGTTTTGAAATTCTCCTTAAACAAGGTGTAGACCTGTGCCCTAAGTCAAAACATTGTAATGGGCCTAGTTGAATTGTAATAGGGCGCTAAAGTGCTCATGAACGCTGTAACACCCCGTGTATACCCAGTTTGTTATCATACCATCGTATTAAATAATTAAAAATGCGGAATAATTTTTCCTTTCAATTATGACGTCATTATTATTAACCAAGTTGCTTACTTAGTTCTTTTCAAAAACATTGCCTGTATGTAAATTGCAATAGAGCTAAATACACTGAATAACCTTAATATATAAATAACTGTGAGTATCTGAGTCACAGAACTACAACACGTAGTCCGGACATTAATCTTGATACATTAATACAACTCAAATCTAAATAAGACATAGTCAATCAATGTGGCATGGACAACCCCCATGCTCACCAAATAAGGCAACAAAGCCCAGCAGAGTCTCAACAACAAAATCATAATAATAAAACATAAAGCATGTCCACATCCAAGCACAACAGTATAACAACAAGCATATCACATCAGTTGCGGCCTCCTGCTGCCCGAGGTCTCAACCCCTGAGTTATCTGAACCTGAAAAATATGCCCCAAACGTGAGGTGAGATCTCTAAACAGAAATCTCAGTAAGGCAAGAGGTCTTCAAGAATTTCTCCACCCCAAGCTCACTTACATGTGCAATATAAGTTCAAAAGCAGTAATATAATATCAGTTCCAAAATCGGTGCAATGCAGCTAGGGGTGTTCGCGGTCTGGATTGGATCGGTTTTGGAAGCAAAAATCATCCGATCCAATCACTTCGGTTTGTTTATGTAATCATCCATTCGGTTTGGATTTTTTTTCAAATCCAATCCGATCCAATCCAATTTTTTCGGTTTGGATTGAATCGGTTTTCGGTTTTTTTAAAATCCTAAAGTTTGTTTCATGATTATTGTGCAAATAACATCTTTTGTATATAATGTTTTGTACATTTATTTATTTTTTGAAATACAAAAGTATCAATAGACGATAATGTAGGTTAATTTTTTTGGCAATGAGATATGAAGCATCAATAGACGATAATATAGTTTTTTCTTTTTTGAAATATTATTGATGAGATGTGACTAGGTTTTTTTTCTTGGGTTTAGTTGATAAGTTAATAGGTATTGGGTTTAGAAATTTTTTGGTTATAATTAGGAAAAGGCCCAAGTAAGTAGAAGGGAATTAATATATTGGATCGGTTTGGATTGGATCGGTTTTCATCAACCCATCCGAAAACCGATCCAATCCAATTAAAATTTGCGGGTTTTTTTTCGGTTTTCGGTTTCTTCGATTTTCAGTTTTTCGGTTCGGTCACCGCGGTTTGAATCGGTTGATGAACACCCCTAAATGCAGCAGAATAATCATGTCATGTGTGTCAACTATTTTACTGGCCAGAGAAATGCAGGGTTTACATACGTCTATTACCTACATTCAGTGCAAGTCACTACTTGCACCCACCCACAGAGTCACCCTATGGCATATCTACTACATACACAGGCTTACCGTCTAGGTAGAACAACACATGCATATTATAAGCACTTGCACATAACAACTCAACAACATTTCAAAATCAATACATGAAAATACATCATGCATATAAACCATCCCCCCATGGGGTATGGTGGAACCAACAATGGCTAAACCGAAGACACGAAAGCTTACCTCGCAAGAAAACTATCCAATCAAGAGTCCAACCAAGCTCAAAGTCCACAAACAGCAGAATCACAATCTGTTTTAGACCAGCAATAATATCAACAATCATGATCTACAAGCATATGACATAAAGACAACGCTTTCCTTTTACGTTTCTGGCCTTTAGGCTTCTCACAAAGCCATAAGCCCTTAATCACTTTGATTCTGACTTAGATTAATTATTATAGAGGTTCACTTAACCAAACATGGGTCCACAAACCCAAAAATACAGTTCTGTTTGCACAGAACCGTCACTGCCTCGAAATTCCCAGAATATCCGGATATTTGTCGGGGCCATATCCGGATATTCATATCCGGATATCTACAACCCCATATATGAATATCAATATCCGGATATTTCCAACCCATATTCAGATATCATATCCAGTTATTTCGCGACAGAATGCAGTTTCTGCATTTCGCGAGATATCACTCCCAAGGTTCCATTTTTAATCCATTTCAACGTCCAAGCATGCATTTTTATCCACTTTTAGGTTCATGTTAAGGTTGGTTACCTATTTAACTCATTAACATGCCAAGACTCAACCTTTTAACTAAAGAAACTCATGATCAAGGGTGGTGAAGCTTACCCAAAGGTTCAAAACAGAAAAAGAATGCTCTTGGAGCTCTCAAGACAGCTCCCAAGGTTCTGACTTCAATGTGCACGAAAATGGCACACCAAGACGGGTCCTTTCTCATCAAGGATCACTCCTTGAAACTTCAACACTCAAGGAAATGGTTCCCACAACTCTTACCAAAGAACTCAGCCCTCACACCTCCACCACAGTGGCCAAACTCAGAAAAGGAAACACCTTACTTACACTCTCTTAAGTCTAAAGCAAACTCATCCAAGGAGATTTGTTGAAGAAACCAAGAGGAAAGATGGCCTCTTGGCTCACAAAGTGGAGAGGAAGGGGTGGCAAGGGTGGCTGGTTGGAGCTTCAGCAAAAGACTCACGTAGGAGGCACTAAAATGACCTAGGATTATGTGTCATTATCTATATATACCTACTTAAGTTTTAATCGCACTGCATTAGCGCTAATAGCTACGCTTATCATTTTAATCCCAAACTTAGGATTCTGAACCTAGTCCTTTTTCTAAGATTTTTCATATTTTTATTTTATTTTTCGCAGCACTTTTCTGGTACGTGCTTTTACGTAGCCAGCATCAGTTCTGGCACCAGTTCTCATTATTTTGACTCCAAAATTATTATACTAGTCCTATATATTATTCTAGTAATATATACACACTTTTTATAATTTTCCGGGATACTTCATCGGTACGCATTTATACCGTGAGGTAGAATCGGTATCTGCACTTTTCATTAGAAAAGCGACTTTCAACGTTATTAATCACTTCTCATAATTATTAAAGCCTTCTCATAATTATTAGGGTCAATTATGGAATTATTTCATTAATCTCATAATTATTTAATTAAATTCCTAATTTAACGGTGCGGGTTCTTACATTCACCCCACCTTTTAAGGATTTTGTCCTCAAAATCAGAAACATACCTGTCCCGAAACTCGAGGTATTGCCGGATAAGCTCGTCCTCTCACTCCCAAGTAGAGCCGTCAAAACGGGCCAGCCCAGCCCGTTAGGCCCTAGCTCGCGCGGGCCAGGGTCAAAAAGCCCACAGGGTCAAAAGCCCGCATATCAAACAGCCCGCACGAACCAAAAAATCATATAACCCCATGGGTTAGGGCCAGCCCGCGGGCCAAAAATCAACTATATTTTAACAATAATTTAAGAGTAAAATTCTACAATGTGAGAAAGCATTATATCTATATACTTGCAGATAGGTTTGAAGAAACTGAATCACAAATGGTATGCACCCCACAAACATTGGTATTTGCAAAATAAGTGCTTGGTGTCCCAACATTGGTCCCTGTACGAATAACGTTTATGGCTTTTAACCCAAGATTTGGCAATGTGATTAAAGGGTAGTTCAAGTCTGTTACGCTGTGAGATCCTGAACAAATAAATGTCCTATTGAAATTAAGTGCGGAAATGAGTTGTTGGTCATATCCAGAAGCACATAAGAATTTCAAGTAATCAGTAAGGCCTAGATCATAAACAAGTCCAGGATCTACAACAAGGTCAGGTTGAACATTGTCCCATCTTTCTTCTTAACAAAGATAACCGTATCTCCCCATGGAGACACACTCAGTCGAATGAAATCTTTCGCGAAAAGATCCTCAATGTGCTTCTTCAACTCCGCTAACTCAGGTGGAGACATCCGGTATGGAGCTAATGAAATAGGCCCCACATCAGACAATAAATCAATGGAGAACTCTATCTCCCTCTGTGGCGGAAACTCAGGAATATCCTCAGGAAACACCTCAAGGAATTCCCTCACCACAGGAATGCCGGTAACATCCTACTATGTCCCACTTACCAAACCTCCCAACATGACATAACCAAATGCTCCTTCTCTCAAGGCTCTCCTAGCCTGCAGTACTGATATGTAAGGAGAAGAACTGACAGTGGAATCACACGGAGACATCACCACTTTCTTAGCACAACAATTAATCATCACATAATTCTTGGACAACCAGTCCATGCCAAGGATGATCTCCAAATTAGCCATTATTAATCCTACCAGATCTACCGAGTACTCACGACCATCCCACTGAAACACGACATCGCGATGTACAGCGGAGGTATCACACTTTTCTCCGATGGCGGTAGTAACCCGCAACGGTGGAGAAAGCACAAAAATAGGCAACTCAAGCCCCACAGCAATTGGGGTCGCGATAAAAGAATGTGTAGCCCCAGAATCAAACAATACATCAACAACAGAGCCACATATGGAAATAGTACCTCTCACAAGGTTCGGAGCTCTGTCCAACTGTTGGCGATCCAAGGTATACACTTGGCCAGTGGCTGGTGGCACGACAGGTGCCGCTGTAGGTGCAGTAGGAATCATCTGAAGAGGAATCGCCTGAACCGCTGCAGCTCTAGCAGCTGACGAAGGACAATCTCTGGCATAGTGTCCCTTCTTTCCACAATGGAAACAACTGAGTTGACCGGTCGCACACGGCCCAAAATGAGATCTCCCACATCCAGTACACCTAGAGTAGTGGAAGGTCTCGCTGCACTCCCCTGAGTCGTAGTCCTCTTGAACTGGTTCGGCGCCTACCGAGCTGATAACTGCTTCCCTTTTCCCTTTCCTTCAAACTTCTTGTCTCTCCAAGTAGTGGAGCTACCAGCTCCTTTCACCTCAGATAACTTGGCCCTCTTGGCCTTGCTGACCACACAAACGTCCTCTATATCACAACACTGCTGAACCAATGTGCCAAAATCTCTGGAAGCCGCTCCAGCAATCCTATCTGCTATCTCCTCATTAAGTCTCCTGCGGAACTTAGAAGCCATGAATGCCGGTGTAGGCATAGTAATCCTAAAGTGTGCAAATTTGGCCAGTTCATTGAACTTAGCCAAGTACTCGTCAATCGACATCAAGCCCTGAACCAACTGCTCGAACTTCCCCTACTTCCTCTCTTGAGTGTCGTACGGGAAGTATCTACTGAGGAACATCTCCTCAAAGAATGGCCACATGATAACATGACCCTGCATCTCATACACCTGAGAAGTGTTCATCCACCACTCGTGAGCATCTCCCTCCAGCATATATGTCGCAAAGATTAACTTCTGCGGGTCGGTACACTGCATCACCCTGAATATCTTGTCCAGGGCCTGTAACCATCTCGCAACAACAATATGATCGTAGGATCCATCAAATGAAGGTGGCTTATGCTTACGAAAAGCATTCACTCGACGGTCTCGTGTCTCCTGGTCCTCTGCCGGCTCAAAGTACATCTGCATCAGTCTCGTCAGGTGACTCATACCCTCCATGTGGCTCAGCCCATCATGGCCGGGAATATGCGTTCCTCCTCCTCCGTCCCCATCATGGTGACTAGGTGGAGATGGAGGTGGCGGTGGTGGCAGTGGTGGAGGAAACTGACCCTCATTGCGGCCAGCCCTCATCTCCTCCAACATGACCCTCATCATGGTCATGTTCGCCAACCGATTCGCCTCAAGCACATCCTCAGTAGCTTTTCGGTTCGCCTCTCTTACGGCGTCCATCATCGCCTGACTGGCCACTCTAACGGCCTCCTGATCGGCTTGTCTAGCCGCCTGCATCTCAGCTAATGTAGTTAGGAACGGGTCAGGCTTACCCTGATTAGTCTCTCGAGTCCTCCTAGGTAGTACCATGACTCTGCACATGTTACACAAGGAATGAGTTGATCAGGCCCACACAATGTGGTCATGCATGCATTATCACCGCAAAACACAAAAGAAACTCAACAAACAAACCCAGACAACAAGGCATCCTAAGTTATTGCAATACATACAGGCTTTTTCCCTAGAATGTGCTTTGATACCATAAAATGTAACACCTCGTGTGCACTCAGTGTATTAAACATACAATGGTAATGGCGCAACTAATTAAATGCGAAAGCTAACTTTTTCTTTCCAATTATGACCTCATTAATCATTAACCAAATGGAATTACTTATTCCTTTTCAAAATATGGCCTGTATGTAAATTGCAATAAATAACTAAATGAATAACCTCATCAATATATATATATATATATATATATATATATATATATATATCTAGTCACGGCACTACAACACGTAGACCGAACAATATCCAAATACACTTATACATCTCAAGAGTAAACAAACATGACTGATATCAATGTGGTATGGACAACCCCCATGCTCACCAAATAAGGCAACAAAGCCCAACAAAGTCTCAAATCCAATAACAACATACTGAAAATAAAACATGATCAGTATCCAGGCATAAAAGCAAGCAGCATGCATAATCAACTCAACTCCGGCCTCCTGCCGCTAGAGGTATCAACCCCAGAGGTACCTGTACCTGAAATGTGCCCCAACACGGTGTGAGATCTCTAAAAAGAAATCTCAGTAAAATAAGAGGTCCTCAAGGATCTCTCCACCCCAAGCTCACTTACATGTGCAATATAAGTTCCAAAACAGTATAACAATATCATTTCCAAAATCTATGCAATGCAGCATATATCTATGTCATGTGTGTATGTATCCTACTGGCCAAAGAATAAAAAGATAGGAATTACATACGTTTACAACCTATAGTACAAGGAACATCGGTTGCACCTCACCCACGGAGTTACCATCTTGTATGACACCACATACTCAGGAGTTACCGTCTAGGTGGTACACCACATACATATCATATGGCACTTGCACTCAATAAGACAACTCAATAGCATATCAGGATTCATCATTCATTTTCATAAAAACACATCATACATATAAACCACCCCTCTATGAGGTATGGTGGAACCAACAATGGGCAAAATCGAGGACACGAAAGCTTACCTCACAAGCTAACAATCCCAAGTCAAGAGTCCACAACAGCCCAAGGTCACCAAACAACAAAATCACAATCTGTTTAGACTAGAAATCTCATCAACATTCGAAATTTAGAAGTTCATTACATCATGAATTTAAACTTTTTTGTTTCATGCCTTTAGGCTTCTCCCAAAGCCATAAGCCTTTAGTCTAAGTGATTCTGACTTAGTTAACTTATTACAGGGGTTCATGCTAACCAATCACGGGTCCAGAAACCCACTCAAAGCTTCTGTTCGGACAGAACAATGCATAACTCGAAATTTCCAGAATATCCGGATATTTCACGGGGACATATCCGGATATCCATATCCGGATATCTCAAACCCCATATCTGGATATCCATATCCGGATATTTCGCGACAGAATGAGTTTCTGCATTTCGCGAAGATATCCCTCCAAGGTTCCGTTTTTACTCTTCTACACGTCCAAGCATGCATTTTTAGGTGTGTTATACTTTACCCACCCTTAAGTTATTAACTTTAGCTTGTTATATGCATCAAAGTTCATTCTTTCCAAAGAAAATTCAAGAGCAAATGTGGTGAAAGTTACCCCAAGGCTCAAAACAGAAACAAAAGGGTGCTCTTGGAGCTCTCTATGCAGCTCCAATGATCTGACATCACAAAGCCACGAAAATGGCTATCAAAGCTTGATCCTTTACACTTAAAGATGGCTTCTTGAAGCCACAGTGACAAGTAAAAGGCTTCCTCAACAAGAACACAACCCCTAACCACAACTCACAGCAGCTAAACACTCAACAAATAAGAGCCTCTCACTCCCACAAGGCCTAATACTAGATGTTTACAAGATTGAGGGAGGAGAACCAATGAGAAAGGTGGTCACATGGTAGTTTTCCATGGAGAGGAAGGCAATGAAATGGTGAAGAGAAAGTGGCAACAACCAAATAGCACCAGAAACTCACGTAGGAAATATTAGAATCTGACCTAGGGCTTTGTGCACTAAGCATTTATAGTCTGCTTAAGTTTAATCCCAATGTATTAGAACTAATAGCTCCTCTAATCATTTTAACTTCAAACTTCAGATTCTTAACCTAGCCATTTTTCTAGGATTTATCATATTTTTATTATAATTTTTGCAGCACTTTGTCGGTATGCGTTTTTACGTAACCGGTATCAGTTCTAACGTCAGTTCTCATTATTTTGACTTCAAACTTGATATTCCAGTCCTAGATATTATTCTAGGAATATATACATACTCTTTATAATTTTTCAAGATACTTCATCGATACGCACTTATACCGTGAAGCAGAACTGGTATCTGCACTTTTCGTCAGAAAAGCGACTTTCAGCATTATTAAGCCCTTACGATAATTATTTAAGTCTTACCATATTTATTCAAGGTCGATTATGGAATTATTCTTTAATTTCATAATTAAGTTATTTAAATTCCTAATTTAACAGTGCGGGTTCTTACAACTTTAGTCAAGTTCCTAGAAAAGGAAAATAAATCGCCTAGAAAATACTTCAAATAAATTGAAAATACTTCAAATATTCAGAAGATGGATCCTGGATTTAACTGTAATGCATTTTCAGTTTATCTGCATTCTAGGTTCTCTTGATTCCTTTGCCTTCCGTGGTTTCCAGGACATAGGCTCCTCTTCCAAGCTTTTCTTTAACTCGGTAAAGGTTTTCCCACTTTGCAGCTAGCTTTCCATCTCTGGCATTCTTGTTGCCAATGTCTGCCCTTCTGAGTACCAGGTCATTTTTCTCAAATATCCTTGATCTCACCTTTTTGTTGTAGTGAGTCGTGACTTTGACTTCGTCAACAAGATCCAACTCGGCTGTGTCAAGTGAGCTAGAGGAAGCTCATGATGGAAAATTACTATCAATGGATTAAGCCACAACAATCATAGTAAATGGGCCCAATAATATGTCTCAAAACAAAATATTAAAACATTGAATATATACGAAAGATATTGTAACACCCCGTGTGCACCCGGCGTATTAAACATACATATGGCAGTAGCGCAGCTAATTAAATGCGGAAGCTAACTTTTTCTTTTCAATTATGACGCCATTATCATTAACCAAGTTGATTACTTAATCCTTTTTCAAAATAATGCCTGTATGTAAATTGCAATCAAAGCTAACTGAGTAATCTTATATATAAATGCGTGTCTAAATCACGGACCTACAACACGTAGTCCGGACAGTATCCTGATACATTGTACAACTCACATCACAATAAACAACGTCAAAGCAATGTGGCATGGACAACCCCTATGCTCACCAAATAAGGCAACAAAGCCCAACATAGTCTCAGATCAAATGGTCATATATAAAAATGAAGCATAATCATATCAGCAGTTAACATGTATAATCAACTCAGCTCCTGCCTCCTGCCGCTCGAGGTATCAACCCCCGAGGTACCTGAACCTGAAAATGTGCCCCAAAGGTGGGGTGAGATCTCTAAAAAGAAATCTTAGTAAGACAAGGGGTTCTCAAGGATCTTTCCACCCAAGCTCACTTACATGTGCAATATAAGTTCAAAAGCAGTAAAACAGTATAAGTTCTAAACTAGGTGCAATGCAACATATAATCATGTAATGTGTGTCAGAATCCTACTGGCCAGAGAAAATGCAGGAATTACATATGTCTTAAACCCACAGTAGTACAAGACGCCACTTGTACTCACCTACAGAATCACCATTTTGTATGACGCTACATACTCAGGCTTACCGTCTAGGTGGAACAATACATACATATCATAAGGCATTTGCACTTAACAGCTCAATAGCATTTCAATAAATCAACATTTCATAAAAACACACCATGCATATAAACCATCCCTCCATGAGGTATGGTGGAACCAAACATGGGCAAAACTGAGGACACAAAAGCTTACCTCGCAAGCTAACTATCCAACTTAAGAGTCCAATCAAGACCAAGGTCCACAAACAGCACAATCACAATCTATTTAGACCAGCAATCATATCAACATTTATAATCCAAGAGTTCAAGACATAACAACAACGTTTTCTTCTTTGTTTCATGTCTTTAGGCTTCTCACAAAGCCATAAGCCCTTAATCCAATTGATTCTGACTTAGTTTAATCATTATAGAGGTTCAACTCCATCAAGCATGGGTCCACAAACCCAAAATACCATTATGTATGAACAGAACAGTGACCAACACGAAATTCCCAGAATATCCGGGTATTTGTCGGGGCTATATCCGGATATCCATATCAGGATATCACAAACCCCATATCCAGATATCATATCCGGATATTTCGCGACAGAATGCAGTTTCTGCATTTCGCGAGATATCACTCCCAAGGTTCCGTTTTTAACACTTATACACGTTAAAGCATGAATCTTTAAGCCCCTTTAGACCAGTGATCATGTTGGTTACTTGTTCATCTTATTTAACATGCCAAAACCTCATCTTTTTCATGGAAACTTCAAGAGCAAAGGTGGTGATGCTTACCAATGGCTCAAAACATAGCAAACAGAAGTGCTTGCAGCTTCCTATGACACTCAACAGTGCAGCAACCAAGGGACCACGAAAAAGAGCAACAAGCTATGTCCTTTATAAATAAAAATGACTTCTTGAAGCACCACAACTCAAGGAAAAGGCTCCCACTCAACCCAAACAGTGAACTCAGACCTTCAACCCAACACACATAGATCACAAACTCAGAATGTGCAACAACACCCTCTCACAAGGCTAGCTCCCACTCCCTAATGTTATCTTTGTGAATGAAAGGTGAGAAAAGATGATCACTTGGGGAAGTTTTGAAGAGAAATGGAGGTGGCAAGCTTGGAGAGCACAAACTCAGAAATGGAGGCACGTAGAGCTGATTAGAATCAGCCTAGGGTTCTGTGTAAGTTTGTATATATAGCCTCATTAAGTTTAATCACATTGTATTAGCACTAATAGCTACGCTAATCATTTTAATCCCACACTTTGGATTCTAAGCCGAGCCATTTTTCTAGGATTTTTCATATTTTTATTTTATTTTTCGCAGCACATTGCCGGTACGCGCTTTTACATAGCCGGTATCAGTTCTGATGCCCGTTCTCATTATTTTGACTCCAAACTTGTTATATTAGTCCTAGATATTATTCTAGTGATATATACATTCGTTTCATAATTTTTTGGGATACTTCATCGGTACGCATTTATACCGAGAAGTAGAACCGGTATCTGCACTTTTCGTCAGAAAAGTGACTTTCAAAGTTATTAACCACTTACTATAATTATTTAAGCTCTCTCATAATTATTCAAGGTCAATTATGGAATTATTTTCTAATATCATAATTATATTAATTAATTTCCTAATTTAACGGTGCGAGTACTTACAGATAGACTCCTATTTTTGATTTTTATATCTATGAAAATTTACCAATCGAAAGAAAACTAAAACGTTGATCATAAGAAAATTGAATTCAACGAAAGAAACAAAGATAATAGACACGTTGTATATGTAAATGTGATCCCCATATTGCACAAAACAAAAGTGTTTTTTTTTTTTACTTTATAAGTTTATTTTTTCTGGAGTCACTGCAGATAAGTTATCTGCAGTAAGCCTAATACGATATTGTTTTGGAGCAGAAATCATGGTACTTTTGTAATTTTAATTTATTTCAGGGTTATTATAGTCTTTATAATTATAATATTTTAATATTTTAATCTCGAAATGATATCATTTTGAAAATAAATACAGATAATTTATTTGCAATAACTGCAAAATATTTTTGTGTTACTTTGTTAATCCAATCAACAAAAGTTATGGAAGTGATTGGTTATGCCTATAATTAATTATTTTAGTATCTTCAAACGTTAGACGTACAATGTACCAAACACACTTATGCCTTTCAAGTGTGGGCCATTTTAGGACTGGCATTTTCTTAATGTTTTCTTTTTCTTTTTTCCCCCTCATTGCCAAATAGTTTTAAAATACCGATATCTTGCTTAATTTTCAATTTTTTTTATACATAATTTTCAAATTATTTTGTCCTAAAATTTGTTTTCATTGTTGATTATTTTGATAAATTTAAGTATTTATTGTTAGAAACAGTAATCGATAAATATTTAACAAATTAATCACTTATATACTAACCGAAAAAAAAAAACAATGTGTATATCACAAAAAAATAATATTATTAGAATATTATTTAGTCTCTCAGAAATGGATCTCCTTTGTTTTGTTTTTTCAAAGTTCTTTATACTTTCTTTGAATTTTGACTTTTATATAGATATTTGCTTACTTTTCATTTCACTTAATTATTGAGCTAGAGTTATTTTTTTTAATTTATTTCATTTTGGCACGTACTCTTCATCTTAGTGTTTTAAAATCGTTTTCTTTATTTTGATATCTCATATAAATATAATCACTTTCATTTCGCTTCTTTAATCAAATTAATCATTAATAATTTTTTAGTTTTACCATTTTTTTCACTTTTTTAAATATAAAATTAATAATTTTTAATTTTCCTACAAATACATTTCGATGGAATTTTTCCGTCGAATAAAAAAACATTTTTTAGTAGTGATGTTAAGAATTTAAATTCATTACTGTAGTTACAAAAGTGTTTTAGCCAATTATTACGGCTATCAACTACTGAGTTCAAAATTTATGTATTATTTGACCCTTTAGATATAAATGTCCAAATTTAGTTATCTATGCAAGCAGATAAAAGCGAAAAATTAAAGCGAGTACAACTGCAAATAATCAAAAGAAAAGAAAAGAATGATTCTAATAAAACAAGTGAATTCTTCTGACACTAACCAAAAAGAAAAAAAAAATATATCTCTGAACGACCAAACAAATTAGTGAGTACATATGTGATGGATTAAAATGAAGGAAATAATTATCAAGGACTAAAATGAAAGTAATACATCAATGAAGGTCAAAATGATATTTTATTTATACATTAATCTTGAAATATAAGTGCTTATTCAGATCCGTGGAGCATAATAATCTTAAAATTTGATAATACTTTTTCTCCATTTACAAGAATTTAAATATTTTGAGTTGGAGGGTTTTTTTTAAACTAATTTAATGTCAGCACAGTAAAATACTTTATCATTTTCAAATGATTTAATTAAATTTATCAAGAATAATTTTAAATTAAAAGTACAACCAGCCTAAAAAAAATGCTGAATTGATATTAATTGCACTCATCTATGTAAAATATGAATTATTACAATTAAGGTTATATAATGTTTCATAATATTTTTGAGGATATCTAAATGAGGAAAAGTTTAAATTTTAAAAGAGGAAAGTGAATTAGAAATATAGTGCTAATATTTTTTTAATTCCAAATACAAACGAGTTCGAGAGTAAGCCCCTCGTGCGAACCTGACAGAGGTGTGAATTCCAGCTCCTTTGGAATGGTCCCTCGCAAAAGTGCAATTTGACTAGTCAATTTCTCTCTTTAAAAAAAAAAAGTAAAAAATTAACAAACAAGTGGTTCAATTGATAAAGATGAATAATGTCAATTTACTTTATTGAAGTTCAAATCTTGTCATTTGACTCAACCAGCTATCTCTTATTTTTCATTTTCTTTGAAAGAATTTAATTTGGGCACGTTTTAAAGAAAATATCACATGCACATATACAGTAAAATATATATTTTAAGCTAAAAGTGGTTTTAATTTTTTCACATGACTCCTCACTCTGTTATAACTTAAAAGTTAATGATTCTAAACTTACAAATCATATCATTATATTTAAAATTTTGGTATTTTTAAAGAAATACCAAAATAAATCCCGTTTATATAATGAAAGTGGAAATTACATCCTGTCCTTCATTTGGAAGGGGACCTCCAAACTGCTGAAACATGTGAAATGGTTACACAAAGTGAGTTAATCCTCTCCGACACTTCAAATATTTGTCAGATACATTCCCTTCGTACAAACACAAACACATTTAACACATTCATATGCTTAAACATTTTTTTACTTGCTGAAATCTATCCAAATGTTACTAACCAAGCTCATCCTTCTTTTTTGAGAACACTTTTCCAAAATATACACGTAACTTCCGGGTTTTCGGCATGCATCTTTAATCTCATGGTTTAGCTGCTATAAATAGGCATCAAACTTCTCAACAAGTAACCACAATCATCTATTTCTTCGCCAAACCATAGCCAAAGTAATACACCTAGCTCATCATCCTTTTTATTTGAAAAACTTTATTCAAGCTATGGGCCATTCCCTCAGTGTTTTGTTGTCACACTTTCAAGTCTTTTGGCTTTCTTTGCTTAGTATAGTCACTAGCCTTACCATTTTCAAAGTCCTAAGATCTCAATTGATTGAGAAATCCAAGAAACCAAAACTCCCACCAGGCCCAAAACCATGGCCTATAGTTGGTAACCTTCCTGAAATGCTTGCAAACAGACCTACATATAAGTGGATACACAAGTTGATGAAAGAAATGAACACTGAAATCGCATGTATCCGCTTAGGAAATGCCAATGTTATCCCAGTTACTTGTCCCACCATTGCCAGTGAATTCTTGAGAAAACATGATGCAACTTTTGCATCAAGATCATTAAGCATGTGCACTGATGTAATCAGTACTGGATATTTAACTGCAATTTTTGCACCCTATGGGGATCAATGGAAGAAAATGAAGAAAATCATAAGCAATGATTTGCTTTCCCCACTCAGGCATCATTGGCTCCAAGACAGAAGGACTGAAGAAGCTGATAACCTTATGTTCTACATCCATAACAAATGCCAAAATCCAAATGGTTGTGGCTTTGTGAATGTTAGGGCTGCTGCACGTGATTATTGTGGTAACGTGATAAGGAAACTTATTTTTAATAAAAGGTACTTTGGAAATGGTGGAAATGCTGGAGGACCAGGTTTTGAGGAAGAAGAACATGTTGATTCCATCTTCACTCTGCTTAAGTACATTTATGCCTTTTCTGTTTCTGATTATTTGCCATGCTTGAGGGGACTTGATTTGGAAGGCCATGAGAATGAGGTAAAGAAAGCTATGGGGATCATAAAAAAGTGTCATGATCCTATCATTGAACAGAGAATCAAACAATGGAATGATGGATTAAAGGTTGAAGTAGAGGATTGGCTTGATATTTTGATCTCCTTGAAAGATGTTAACAATAACCCATCATTGACACAGGAGGAAATCAAGGCGCAAATCATAGTAAGTATATTTCACTTCACTTATTATTATTTTTTTTAATTTCTCATCCATGCATTAATTAACACTAGCACATGCAAACACAAATTTACCATTCATTCATGTACGAAAAACATAAATTATTAAATCAAATATTATAACTCAAAATCAAACTACTCCTTGTAGGAATTGATGCTTGCAACAGTGGACAATCCCTCAAATGCTGTTGAATGGGCACTTGCAGAAATGATAAACCAACCTGAGTTGCTTCAAAGAGCCACTGAAGAATTGGATAATGTTGTAGGAAAAGAAAGGCTAGTCCAAGAATCAGATATTCCAAAGCTCAACTACGTGAAGGCTTGTGCAAGAGAAGTTTTTCGCCTTCATCCAATTGCACCTTTCATTCCTCCCCATGTGGCTATGAATGACACAATAGTTGGTAATTACTTGATCCCTAAGGGTTCTCATGTAGTCCTAAGCAGACAAGAACTTGGGAGAAACTCAAAAGTGTGGAATGAACCCCTCAAGTTCAAACCAGAACGACACCTCAAGAGTGATGGCTCTGATGTCGTTTTGACAGAGCCAAATTTGAAGTTCATAACATTTAGCACAGGAAGGCGTGGTTGTCCTGGAGTTATGCTTGGCACCACAATGACTGTTATGCTATTTGCTAGGTTGATCCATAGTTTCACTTGGAGTGCACCACCCAATGTTTCAAGCATCAACCTTGCTGAGTCCAATGATGATATTCTTCTAGCTAAGCCACTTGTGGTAATGGCAAAGCCAAGGTTAGCAGCAGAGCTCTACCACACATAAATTAAGTGAAGATTTACCAAGGCAACCATAGTCCATAGATATGAAGCAACACTATTTAGTCAAATAAGGAAAATGAATCAATAAGAGTCTTGTGTAAATTACAATGATGTAATAATATGAAGAAGGGCTCAAAATGTTTTTTAGTTGATTTTAGATGATAATACTGTATTATAGTGAAATGTATTAATGGTTATATTACATGTACTGTATTTGATTTATTTTAAAAATTGCGTATGATCACTTAAGTGAATTTGTATACAAATTTAGTTATTTTTCAACAAGATCAATGATTTTTATTAATGTCTCTTAAATTTCTTTATCTAAGTTTTCTCTTATTACATCATATTCGGTGGATAAATAAAATGTTGTCTAACTTGTTGATAAGTCAGACGCGTTAGATAAATGAACAATCGAGAGTTATCCTTGCAATTTTAAGGACGTATACTTTATTAAAGTTATAGAGGTTTAGATGACCCATTCTCCATTTAATTAATTAAGAGCACTCACACATGTTAAATGTTGGCTTGGTTTTAAGTGGGTTGCGGTATAGTATGAGATAATTGAAAATATACTGGAGATAACTACCCAAAAAAATATACTGGAGATTTGGTGGATAGGTGCTGTGAGAGCCCAAATCGTTAAATTGGGATTTTAGAAATTTAATAATAATTAAAAAAAGAATTATTAGATTGGAGATTTAATTATTTCAAATTAAATTACCGTTTAGAGAAAACTATAAACAATGTCATTTTAGGATAAGACTGCGAGTAGGGGTGTTCATCAAACGATCCAAACCGATTCAAACAGCGGTGACCGAACCGAAAAACCGATAATCGAATAAACCAAAATCCGAAAAATCAAGAATCGAAAAAAAATCGCAAATTTTAATTGGATTGGATCGGTTTTCGGATGGGTTGATGAAAATCGATCAAATCTAAACTGATCCAATATATTAATTCTCCTCTGCCTACTTGGGTTTTTCCCCAATCATAATATGAAGATTTCTAAACCCAAGACTCATTAACCCATCAACTAAACCCAAGAAAAAATCTAGTCACATCTCATCAAGAAAATTTTATTTGTGTAAAGCTTCATATCTTATTGCCCAAAAAAAAAAAATATTATCGTTGACTGATGCTTTTCTATTTCAAAAAAAAGAAATTTACAAAGCCTATTATACAAAGGGTTTGTTGTTTGTCATTTTAAATGACATAAGTTATGTCAATTTAGGAGAGAGATAGACACAAACAATGGAAATCATGGGAGAGAGAAAGTGGGTGTTTTTTTTATTTAAATTTTAAATAAAAAAAAATTATTTTGTGTCTATCTCTCTCTTAAAATGATAAACACTTTTCTCTTA
Organism: Gastrolobium bilobum; assembly: GCF_033153095.1. Classification (NCBI taxonomy): domain Eukaryota; kingdom Viridiplantae; phylum Streptophyta; class Magnoliopsida; order Fabales; family Fabaceae; genus Gastrolobium; species Gastrolobium bilobum. Next base: position 46,641 of record NW_026899197.1, read on the forward strand.
TACAAAAGATGTTATTTGCACAATAATCATGAAATGATTTTTAGGATTTTCAAAAAACCGAAAACCGATCCAATACAAACCGGAAAAAATTGGATTGAATTGGATTGGATCGGATTTGAAAAAATTTCAACCGAATGGATGATTACATGATCAAACCGAAGGGATTGGATTGGATGATTTTTGCTTCCAAAATCGATCCAATCCAGACCGCGAACACCCCTAACTGCGAGTAGAAAAATTACCCAGAAACTTAAAGACAATAAATTATGATTTTAAGAAATTATTTAATAATTAAATAATTTAATTAGAAGAAAATTTTAATTATTTAAATTAAATCATTTTTCTATGAAAAGTGTGAATACTACGTGTTTCGCAATAAAAATTGTAGTAGGCAAAAGTAACTGGAAACCAAAAAATAAATTAGAGGTTATGTCTCCATAAAATTGTGAAGTCAAATTGATAAGAAAAATACAAAAGTCAAATAACCCATGTGTTAAAGAAGAAAACAAAATTTAAGTTACACTACCAGAAAATGGGTGTTTAACCACAACAATATAACTACAGTTACAAAATGTTTAGGTAAAAGCTTAAGAAAACCTCAAGACTCTTACGTAATTAGGCAATGTAACACACTTTCCTTAAAATTGTGCATTGCACTTGACCCGCGTGGCATCGTTGTAATTTGCTTAGACTCTCTTCAATTTTCATTTTCCATTTCTCTCAGATTCAATTATTGTACAAACAATCAGCGGTAGCACTCCACCCCCTTGATAATGCACGCGTCAAACACGATGGTGAAGTTAACTCCATTGTTCTCTTTCTCTAACCCTGTGATTCTCTATTTTTTCATTCTCTACGATCTACTTCTCTGCCATCCCTCATTCTCTTTCTCTCTCTTCGCTAGTGATTCGAAGTTGGAGTCGGAGCTTCTCCTATCGGAAACCAATGCAACCTCTAGTTCTAATGCCTCGCATACAAGATGAGTAGAATGAAGGTTTGCATACCTAGTTTTTTAGTGCTTATGCATTTCTAAACTTCACGGGTTTAATTTGACTGTCAAAACTCATTAGATTGTGTTTTGAGGTATGACTATTGCAATGTGAATCATTGAAAATGCCATTCAATTTAAGCAAATGCAGTTTAATTTGCTTGATTTATCCTCGATTTATCTCTTATTTGTTTTGTGGCTGATTTGGTGGCTTCTATGTTGTATATTATATATGGAAACTACTAGGGGGGAAATTTGCATTCGACCTGCTCAATGAAATGCATGCTTCACTTGCAATGTGTTGATTATCATATCTAAATGATTTCACTTTTTATTCATCATTTAATTGATTTGGATTCAGTGCAGAATTTTAATTCTTGGATTGATTAAAGGACGCTTAGCCTAACATGGCTAAGTAGAAAACCATAATTAAAAGAAGGAAAACAGAAGAACAGAATAGTGAAGAAAATAAAACTTTATTAATCGCTAAACTGTAAAAAAATACAAACTGAGACAATTTAACGAAAACTAAAACTGGCTAACAAGGTCTTTTAATCATGCCTTTATATAGGCTCTACAAAACTGACCTAGTATAAAAGGAAATAAAAGATAAATAATGGATTTGGGTCTCATAGACATTGGGTTCACAATTATAAACTTAAATTCAATTAACTAATTAAAACTGCAACAACTAGTGACGAACTTGGGCTCTATCTTCGACCATCATATTGTCTGAGCTGTACTTTCATGTCTTCATAACATTTGTAACCCTCTGAATAAACTGCTAATCGCAATAAGAATGGGGTTAATCGAACACCTATGGAATGAGATATAGTCAAAATAATGCAGTAACATAAAGATAAAAATTAAGGACGAAAAAAAATTAAACCCAATAAAAAGCCAAAAATTTAATTTATCCCAAAAGACCATTATTTATATCCAAATAATCCTAAAAATACTAATTAAGTGTAACAAATAAGTGCAATAAAATATTATTTATCAAAGGTTTAACCGACGGATCAAACATTAACATGACACTAACCGAGCCCGCTGATACATTTTGCCACCTCTATTTTTTAAGTACTCCTAGAGAACAATTGTGGTTAGTTTGTTCATTTCTTGTTTATTTATATCTTTTTATTTAAATTATTTATGTTTTAAATTTTTTATTACTTTTTTTTAAAACTCCAAAAAAATAGATTAAAAAATTCGAAAATAATTTTTTTAAAATGTATAACAGAGATATTGGTTTGGAAGAGGGTGATTGGGCTTACAAGAATTGCCCCACGCCAACAATGTGAAAAATAAAATGAAGGAGGCATTGATTTTGATTAGACAAAATAATATTCGAAAGTTGGGCTTACAATAGTGGGCCACACTCAACACATTGTTTGTGGTAAATTATTTTTCCGTTAAACAAACATTAAAGATGAACTAATATTTAAAAAAAAAATCCAAAAAAAAACATTAAAGATGAACTCATTATAGGATATTGTGCAAACATTTTTTTATGTTTATATTTTGTTATGCTTATTTTGTCTGTTTGTTTCCAACATAATTATATCAAAATATCATCTAACGATGTTAGAAAGGATTAGGTAAAGGAAATATGAAAAAAATGCAAAATTCACTTCGAAAGTAGCGTCTATTGGAAACAAGCTGAAGTGGCATCAAGGAAGTGGTGTTAACAAAGTTGTTAAGAACCTTGGGATACACCACTCCAAAAGCTAGCTCAAAGGGTAGGAGTGTCTAAGGTCTTATAAACTCCACATTAGTTGCACATACAACTAATGTGAGACTATATATCTCAACATGCCCCTCACAGGCCCAGCCTACCTGTGCTAAGTGCTAAGAAACGCCACAAGAGAAAGTGGGGGGGCGGCGAGGCCCTGATACCATGTTAAGAATCTTGAGGTCACCACCGCAAGAGCTAGCTTTTGGGATGTTGTATCCCAAGGTTCTTAACAAAAGTTATTTCGCTCAGAGACACGCAGCTCTAAGTTTGTGGACAAACATAATTCCCCGTTTGTCCATGTTTTTTGTGTCGGCTCTTTGTAATTTTTTTATTTTAATAAATAGCATATATTTTATATGGGAGACAATTCTATTCTAAGCGGATTTAGTATTAATACTTTAAATTACTCAAAAAAATAGTAAGAGAAAAGATTAGACACATACTCACACTCCATCTGCTCAACTTTCATATGTCAACTGAACTATAATCATTTGATAGACTATTTGTAATTTTGGTACCTTTAAAACGTTTTAACTTCTGAAAGCCCCTTATTCTTTCAAGTGGGCCTTTTTTTGAATGGTGCCAATAAAAAACATGGTATTGTTTCTTCTGAAAGCCCCTTAAGCTTTTAACTGGGCCCATTATGGGAAATGGGATGAAGATTTTTATCACATAAAAGAAATATAATTCTGTTACTTCTTAAAGGAGATTAGGCATATGCATAGAAATTTTTTTTGACAAATATTAGTGGCTATTGATTTTTTTTAGTAAATTATATTTGTTTATTAGAATTAATAACTGTAAAATGTTTAACTATTCAATAATAATACCATTTTAACATTTTAAAATAACTCAAATTAAATGTCCATGAAAATAATTTAAACTGAAAGTTACTGTTTTGTCGGTCAATTTTTTGTTTGTTTGTTTGTACACGTAACATATGTAACGGAATTGACAGGGAATCTAATAACAGATTTTTCTCGTATGTATTACACTTAATTTTTCATACATATCACGTTTGAATAATGTATTTTTGGATATGGAGGATTTGAGACCAATAGAGTACTGCAACTCTTGCCTTTTGGTTTAGCTCCTATAAATTGACTTCCATTTTCTCAAATTGACCATAGTCCCTTACTTAATGCATTCTGTTCTTGAACTCATCTCATCATTTTTGTTTGAAAATCCTTTTCCATGCAATGGGTTACGACCCTCGTTTTTTCTGGTTTCACCTTCAATCCTTTTGGATTTCTTTGCTTATTATGATCATTTCTGTCTTTACCATTACCAAAGCCTTAAGATTTCCCTTAATTCAGAAGCCCAAGAAACCCAAGCTCCCACCAGGTCCCAAACCATGGCCTATAGTTGGTAATCTTCCTGAAATGCTAGCAAACAAGCCTGCATTTCGGTGGATACACAAGTTGATGCAAGAAATGAACACTGAAATTGCATGTATTCGCTTAGGAAATGTCCATGTAATCACAATCACTAGCCCCACCATTGCATGTGAATTCTTGAGAAAACATGATGCAGATTTTGCATCAAGACCAATAAGCATGTCTACTCATATTGTCTCTAGTGGTTATGTGACTACAGCTCTTGTACCCTATGGGGAACAATGGAAGAAAATGAAGAAAATGGTTGCCAACCATTTGTTCTCCCCCATGAAGCATCAATGGCTTCAAGACAAAAGGACTGAAGAAGCAGATAACCTTATGTTCTACATCTACAACAAGTGCAAAAATGTGAATGATCGTGGCCTTGTGAATGTGAGGGATGTCGCACAACATTACTGTGGTAATGTGATCAGGAAAATGATTTTTAATGCAAGGTACTTCGGAAAGGGTAGGAAGAATGGAGGACCTGGTTTTGAGGAAGCAGAACATGTAGATGCCATTTTCATGTTGCTTAAGTACATTTATGCCTTTTCTGTTTCTGATTATATCTCATGGTTGAGTGCACTTGACTTGGATGGCCATCAGAGCAAACTAAAGAAGGCTATGAGAATCATGAACAAGTATCATGATCCCATCATTGAAGAGAGAATCAAACAATGGAATGATGGATCAAAGACCGATGAAGAGGACTTGCTGGATGTTATGATCTCATTGAAAGACCCATTGTTGACATCGAAGCAAATCAAGGCTCAAATTATAGTAATACTTCACTTCTTTCTTTTCATTTCTCTGTCACATGCATGAGCACTTCTCGACTTTCCAAGATATACATAGACATACATATAATTTACACTCTCAATCGTAGTTTTTGATTTCACTTGCATCTTAAATTAGAGTTGTTAAATGCAAATAGATGAATAGTTAAAATTTGAGGTAAGACTCGTTAATCCTTTTCCTATTATTTATATTTACATGGGTAGGTTATTTTTAAACCCGTGTAAAAATAAAATCTTTTACGTTAAATCTTAGTAATTGATTTGCTTGCATGTAACGGTTTATATATATAATATATAAAAATTATTAGAAATAAATTGGATCAATGATCAATACTGAAAATATAGCTTATACCGGTATAAAATGATTTTAACCCGATATATATATTTAATTACTATACTTAATCAAATTTCTTGTAGGAATTGATGATGGCAGTGGTGGATAATCCATCAAATGCAGTTGAATGGGCTTTAGCAGAAATGATAAATCAGCCTGAGTTGCTTCAACGAGCTACGGAGGAATTGGACAATGTGGTTGGAAAACATAGGCCGGTCCAGGAATCAGATATTCCTAAACTCAACTATGTGAAGGCTTGCGCAAGAGAAGCTTTTCGCCTTCATCCAATTGTACCTTTTAGTGTTCCCCATGCCTGTATGAATGACACAGTGGTTGCCAATTACTTGATCCCAAAGGGTAGTCATATATTGCTAAGCAGAAGAGGTCTTGGGAGAAACCCAAAAGTTTGGAATGAGCCCCACAAGTTCAAACCAGAACGCCATCTCAAGAGTGATGGTTCTGATGTAGTTTTGTCAGAGCCACACTTGAAGTTCATAACATTCAGCTCGGGAAGGCGTAGTTGTCCTGGAGTGACGCTTGGCACCACAATGACTATAATGTTATTTGCTAGGTTGATCCATGGCTTCACTTGGAGTGCACCTCCCAATGTACCAAGCATCAATCTTGCAGAATCCAAGGATGGTACACTTCTTGCTGAGTCACTTGTGGCTGTTGCAAAGCCAAGATTAGCAATAGACTATGAGTGAAGATTTACAGAAGGCAGCCTTATAAATGAAGAAACAATTAATATTCAATTAAATAAGGGTTCGAAATATTTTTTTAGTTAATGTTACATGCATAAAATTAATATGTATGTGTATGTGTGCGTGCGTGTAGCAATATAATTATTGAAACAAAGAAGATATTGAGAGATAGGAGAAGGGAGAGGAAACTACAGGGAGAAGAGTTTTTCTGTAATTTCCTCATACTTTCTCATTACCCATACTATTATTTGTACTTGTATTTTTATAAAAATAAATTAGTTGGGGATAAAAATGGGTATTCTATCAGGATCGGGACAAATCACAATCTCTCTAAGAATTTTTGGGATAGATAATAGATTGCACCGTCAACGAGTTCCGCACACATCAGTATTTATATCTATATTCTATTATAACGGAATTTGATTGCAGAATTGAAATTAAAACCAACACAAAAACTAACTATATATGATATCAGATAATCCGGGATCGGAAGGTCACAAATTCGCGAAAAAACGTATTAAAGAAATATAATATAATTTTTTTAAAAATTCATTACTTACAAACTTAAGTCGTTTAGGTTGAACGATTGCTTTACATAAAATCTTTAGATTGTTATATATAAATATCATTTTATGTTCATAAGGCAGCCCACATCAAGGAAGCACGGACACTTGTAAAAACAGGAAGAGTCGGGTCCGACACGGCGACACGCTCCGACACGTTCCGACACAGTGTCGGACACGCGGTTGACTTTTTCCGACACGTTGACCATTCCGACACACGAATTTGACCGTGTCCGACATGGTCAAATGGCATTTTCTTAATTTTTTTTTAATTTTTTTTTAAAAGTTAAAATATATTAATAAAGCTTCCATCTGATCATATCAATTTTATCTTTTTGTCTTTTTTCCCCTTAAATAGATAAGAGATCATCTCAGCATCATTGCTGTCAATTCCTATCACGCTCTTGTTGTATCTTCTTCTCTCTGATCTCTCTCTAATATGATTTGATCTCTCTATCTGATATTTATCTCTCTCTCATCCCAGTTATGATTTTTTTTATTAAAGCTTCCATCTTTATAACGTGTTGATGTGTATTATTAATTTAGTTTCATTTTTTTGTTAAATTATTAAATATTAAATGAAATATACACTATATAAATTAAAAATATTATTTAATATTAAAACGTGTCACAACGTGTCGAAATCCATAAATTTTTAGGATTGACGTGTCGGAGTGTCGTGTCGTGTCGTGTCACGTGTCGCGTGTCGTATCGGTGCTACATAGACCCACATGAGTCGGTGTGAATTAAAAAAATATAATATTTTATAACCACTTCATATAAACGAAGCAGCTGCAGACTTTAGAGCTGTGTGTATACATATCTTGATATTAATGCGGTTCAGGGATAAGATTTCTAACGCAATATTGGTTTCGTCGAAGCCAACACTTTCTCTATTTGATTTGCTTCAACAAAATATCTAATTTTTAATTAGGAAATAATTTTCTCATTTTTTCATAAAATTTTCTGTTACACTTATAATTAAAAGGTGGATCTTATTTTGATTTTTTTTATCTTCTTATTTTTTGTAGACTTCACTTCACTTATGTATTATATGTGTAACATGAGAAAATATTATCATGTAAAATGAGAAAATTAATTCATTTTTTAGTTTAGGGTGTGCATGACAACTATTATGTTCCCTGACACTATTTCTAAAAAGAAACAATTCTTTTCTATTTCTATGCCTTGGAACAATTTCTGAAGAAAAAAAATGATTGATAACATGTTATATTTTTATTTCGAGAATGAAAATTGTGTTTGATAACACAACAAATAATAGAATAAAAAATCATTTCTAGTAAGCATAATAAATTTTGGATCATCACATTCCTTTTTATATGGTGTGGTGGTGGTCGTTGTGGCATGGTGGTGTGACGATGGTGGTGGTGGTGGTGATGACAATGGCTGCGATGATGGTGGTGGTGGTGTGGATGTGGTGGTGATGGTGGCGGCATGGTATGATAATGGTGGCAATGGTGGTGACATGGCGGTGGTGGTAGTGGTGACAATGGTAGTGGCAGTGGCATGGTGATGGTAGTGGTGGTGACGGCAGTGCCTACGGCGATAATAGTGGTGGTGGTTGGTGATAGAGGTGGTGGTGGTGATGGTGATGGTAATGGTGTTGGTAGCAGTGGCGTGGTGGTTGTAATTGTGGCGTCAGTGATGATAGCGATGGCGATGGTGGGGCATGGTGGTGGTTGTGACGGCAATGGCTATGGCGATGGTGGTGGTGGCTGCAGTGGATGGTAACGATAGCATTGTGGCAGTTATAGAGGTAGTGGTGATGGCGGCGGTGGCATCGTCGTGGTGGCGGCGGTGGCATGGTGGTGGTGGTAATGGTGGCGATGATGGTAGTAATGGTGGTGGTGGCGTGGGGGTGGTGATGATGATGATCGTGGTGGAGAGTAATTGAGAGAAAAATGTTTCTCACTTTGTTTCCGGGAACGAAAAAGCAAAAAAAAAAATTGATTCTTTTTTCTGTTCCCAAGTACAAAAATTAAATTGGTTCATCTCAGTAACAAAAAAATAAACCGATTTTACTAAACGTGTTTTCTATCTATTTTTATTCTCTGATACAAAATTAAAAAAAATGATTTTCGAAAAATTGTCATGCACACCCTTTTTATTATTTTCATGGTTTGTTCACAAAGTACGCTAAGAACGGTGCGTGTTGGAATATGTGATTGTCAGTTTGTTGGTATTATTATGAGTTTATTGTTTCTATATAAATTTATCTTCCACATACACATAAAAGTATAAAGTAAAAGATTTCTCCAGTCAATGGAGATAAGTTATTTTCGATAAGGTCAAAATGATGTCGTTTTGGAGCATAAATCAATGTGTTTTTGTAATTCTAATATATTGCAGGATTATATTAGTCTTTATCACTATAATTTTTTAATCTTATAATGTCAAAACGACGTTATTTTAAGCTCACTGAAAATAACTTTATTTCCGGTGAGTGACTAGAGAAATACATTTCTCAAAAATATATAAGATCTATATTTTTTCTTTCTTTTCTTTTTCTTATATGAGCTCACATGAATTCAACAAATTTTTATATGTGTAAAAAATAAACTTTATCTTCAATAATATAAATATTAAACTCATTATTTATTTAATAGGAAACTGATAAAAGGCGACTAGTTGCCATTCCGGTCCTTCTCTACTTTTTCTATTATCGTGACACAAAGCGCGGGTATTAAAAAACAGTGGCACAACCAACCAGCATCAACAAAAATTCCGTACTAGTGTTAATTTGTAAAAGTATCTCCACGCTGAAACACATCCGTAAAGATTGACGAGAGTAGAGCAGTCAAACACGTAGGGTTGACTGACGTGACCAGTCCCGCCACATACATCGACGTGATCAGCAGCCACATAGGATCCAATTCACGTGTCTGCACGAATCCCGCCATTTGGTCTGACTCATTTGAGTCCCGCCATATCAATTGGCGAGACTATTGCAATAAATCAATACCCATTGAAAAGAAGGGCGATCATGATATATTTATCAATTCCAACTCTCACCCACTTTTTTCAAGTCTGTCTTCAAACAAATTAAAAAAAAAGAAAAAAGAAAAAGAGTAATCCATGCAACAACTCTGAAAAACAATTTAACACGCCAGAGACCAAACCAAACCAAACAAAATTATAAAAAAAATTGGTACTTACCCAAAGGTGGCTTTCTGTTATTGGACGAGGATCGCCAATGACCCTCACCTTGTTTTTTTCTCCAATTAGCCATGCCCCAGATGAAAAAGGGTAAGACCCAGAAGAAGAAATTTGAAAACTTTGCTTGCAAGCAGTGCAGAGCCACAAAAGAAGAAATTTTTTTCCAAACTTTGGCGGATTCCAGGAATTCCCTCAACAGAAAGAGAGAGAGAGAGAGAGAGACAGACAGACAGACAGGTGTATATTATTGTACAGGGACACAAAGATACAAACAAAAAAACGATGGTGTGAAAAAGTAAGAAGAAGAAGAGAATGAAATTAAGGAGTTTAAAGAAGTAGCATGATGATGATGATGTCCTCAGTATTACTATTGCATAGTCTCGCCAATTGATATGGCGGGACTCAAATGAGTCAGACCAAATGGCGGGATTCATGCAGACACGTGAGTTGGATCCTACGTGGCTGCTGATCACGTCGATGTATGTGGCGGGACTGGTCACGTCAGTCAACCCTACGTGTTTGACTGCTCTACTCTCGTCAATCTTTACGGATGTGTTTCAGCGTGGAGATACTTTTGCAAATTAACACTAGTACGGAATTTTTGCCAACCAGCATCAGATGATACGTGCCTATATTGGTATGGTTTTTGCAAATTGGGACGTCATTTTGTTATAAATAATGTTAAGGGATTTATTATTTTTATATTACACAAGATATAATCTATATTTTACACATATCAATTCAAAATGAATTTCACTCTATTTTTTTTCTTCTCTTAGACAACTTTATCTAATGTTCATCGAAACGACGTCGTTTTGAGGTTGAAAAATTAAAAAATTAAAATGATAAAGACTTTTATAATCCTGAAATAAATTAAAATTACAAAAACACCATGATTTCCGCCCCAAAACGACGTCGTTTTGATGAACATTAGATAAAGTTATCTAAAGTAACTTTAGAAAAAATAAACCCAATATTAAATAGTAAATACTTTTGTAAACGGCCACAGAGTGGGGTCATAAAACCTATAAAAAAATTCTTACATCCTACGTTTTAATATTTTTATCAAGCAAAATAAAAAAATTAATGATGTAATTATATTTTGAATAATTTAATATATGATACTTTAATAAAATATTACTCTTTTATTTTCTCATTAAAGGATGCTCTTCAAGCCTATTATGCCATTTCACAATATTTGCTAACATGGATTGTTTCCAATTAACCTCTATACTAATTTCTTCTGTGGGTGTTGATGTGGGACGTTCTAACTAAAAGCATCTATTTGACGCTAAACTTTGCCAATGTTTACCTGGCTCTCATGTTGGTTGCCATTTTAGAAGTACACATTAAATTATATCTTCAAATTAATGTAACATTTAAAGACTTCATACATTTCTCCAATTTTTTGAAAACTGAAAAGTAATCCTGGACACTTTTGAGTAATTAAAAAAATGCTATTTAGTCATAAACAAATGAAAATGATCCTTAACCTCCCAATAAAGATATTCAGAGGAGAATTATACAAAATTTCGATTATAATTTTAATAAAATCTTCAGTTTCAATTGAATGTGAACATGGATCTGTTTAGTTACAATGCACATGGATATAATAAAAAAAAATATTTAAATAAAGAGGTAGAATATTCATAATATCAATTTTTTTACTATCATTCTACTATCCCTCTAATCATTATTGGATTCAAAAATTGTTGTTCTTTTCTCTCTCTTCATTCAACTTTTTTTCTAATTCAATAGTAATTAGAGTGGTAGTAGAAAAAATTAGTAATACGAATATCCTATCTGTTAAATAAAATAAAATAAGAGTTTATTTTTGTTTTTGCTGTAAAAAAAATTTCTTTATCATACTCACATAAAAGTGAGTAGATTTCACTAACTTCTTCTCTCTCTTGTTTTCAAAATAAAACTCACTTATTTTTATATAAATATGACAGAGAAAATTTTTTTGTAACAAAAACAAAAATATTTTTCTCGTAATTTAGCTCAGTCTTATAACTTTATCCTTGTAACACTCCGTGTGCACCCGTCGTATTAAACATACATATAGCAGTAGCGCAGCTAATTAAATGCGTAAGCTAATTTTTTCTTTTCAATTATGACGTCATTATTATTAACCAAGTTGATTACTTAATCCTTTTTCAAAATAATGCCTGTATGTAAATTGCAATAAAAACTAAATGAATAACCTCATTAAATAAGTGTGTATCTAGTCACGGAACTACAACACGTAGACCGGACAAAATCATGATACATTATACAACTCGAGTCTAAATAAACAAAGCATAATCAATGTGGCATGGACAACCTTCATGCTCACCAAATAAGGCAACAAAGTCCAACATAGTCTCAGCTCAAATAACAATATAGCAAAAGCATAGCATAATAATCATCCAGAAATATCAGCACAATAGCATGCATAAATTAACTCAGCTCCGGCCTCCTGCCGCCAGAGGTATCAACCCCCAAGGTACCTGAACCTGAAAATGTGCCCCAAACGTGGGGTGAGATCTCTAAAAAGAAATCTCAATAAAACAAGGGGTCCTCAAGGATCTCTCCACCCCAAGCTCACTTACATGTACAATATAAGTTCTAAAACAGTAAACAGTATAAGTTCCAAAATCTGTGCAATGCAGCATATAATCATGTAATGTATGTCAGAATCCTACCGGCCAGAGAGAATGTGTAACACCTCGTGTATACCCGGTTTGTTAACATATCATCGTATTAAGCTGCGCTTAATTAAAAATGTGGAATATCTTTTTCTTTTCAATTATGACGTCATTATACTTAGCCAAGTTGATTACTTAATCAATTTCATAAAATATCGCATGTATGTAGATTGCAAAAAGACATCTAACTGAAATACCTCACAGTATAGATAAAGTGAGTATCTATGTCATGGATCCACTACACGTAGTCCGGACAATAATCCTGATACATTAATACAACTCCAACATAAAACAAGACATAATCAAGTCTATGTGGTTTGGACAATCCCCATGCTCACCAAATCAACAACATAACCAACAGAGTCTCAACAGAGAAATCCATAAACTGAAGCTAAAAGCATAAGACAGTAAATAGGATCCAACATCCATTCATAACAGCATATCAGCATAAGCAACATAAACATGTAACATCTATCAGCTAAGCTCTGGCCTCCTGCCACTAGAGATCTCAACCCCCGCATTACCTGAACCTGAAATAAACATTCCCCAAACGTGGGGTGAGATCTCTAAACTAGAAATCTCAGTAAGACAATGGGTCCTCAAGGATCTTCCACCCCAAGCTCATATAAGTTCCAAAAGCAGTAATTCAATATAAGTTCCAAAACTCAATGCAGTGCAACAGATATTCATGCCATGTGTGTTATAACTATTCTACTGGCCAGAGAAATGCAGGAATACGTCGATCACCTACATGTAGTACAAGGAACACCGTTTTCACCTCACCCACAACCTCACCATATTGTATGCACTACATACTCAGGCTTACCGTATAGGTGGATCACCACATACATATCCAAAAGACACTGGCATATAACAGCTCAAAAGCATTTCCAAAACATCAAAAGCATGTAACACAGCATGCATATAACCATACCCCCATGGGACATGGTGGAACCACAACATGGCTAAACCGAGGACACGAAAGCTTACCTTGCAAGCTAGCTATCCAAGCCAAGAGTCCACACAATCTCAAAGTCCAAACACAGCAGTATCACAATCTGTTGTGGACTAATAATATATCATTAATCATACTTTACAAGCATACAACTTAAAGACAACGCCTTTTCTTTACGTTTTATGTCTTAAGGCTTCTCACCAAGCCATAAGCCCTTAAGCACTTGATTCTGACTTAGTTCAATTATTACAGAAGTTCCACTTCATCAATCTAGGGTCCAGAAACCCCCAATAGCCTACTGTATGAACAGTGCAGCTACTGTTCTTCAAAATCCCAGAATATCCGGATATATGTCAGGGACATATCCGGATATCATATCCGGATATCCATATTCGGATATCCGAAAACCCCATATCTGGATATCAATATCTGGATACACATATCCGGATATCAATATCCGGATATTCACAACCAAATATCTGGATATTTCGCGACAGAACCCAGACTCTGCATTTCGCGAAAATCCAAACCAGAGGTCCAACTTTTACCGACTACAGAAGCTTAAACATGCATTTCTAAGTGTGTTAAGCATTACCCAACATTAGGTTATCATCTTTAGCTCATTACATGCATCAAGGTTCCATTTTTAACCACTTAAACTCATGATCAAAGGTGATGAAGCTTACTGAAGCTTAAACTCAGCAATAAACACTCTTGGAGCTTCCCACCAAGTCCTCACAGTTCTGACTATGAAGAAAAACGAAAATAGTTCCCCAAAGGTAGGTTCTAGCTTCCAAAGATCACTCCTTGGACCTCAAAGGGCCATGATCAAGGCTCACAACACTCAACCCAACAAGTCAGCTCTCAAGGTACCCCAAGACAGTCCCCAAACTTAGAAAATAGATGGCCTTTTCACTCACAATGCTCACCCTCACCCCAACCAAGTGTTTAGGATGAAGAAAAGAGAAGACTCAATGCAAAAGGAGCCAACTTGCTCAAGAAATGGTGAAGAAAGAGAAATGGAACAGTAACCAACACTCAGCCACAAAGAGAGTCACGTAGGAAATCTGAATGTCTAGGGTTTTGTGCCTTAACAAGCCTATATATAGTCACTTAAACATTAAACACACAGATATAACACTAATTGCTACGCTTAGCATTTTAATCCCAAACTCAGGATTCTTAACCTACTCAATTTTACAAGAATTATCATATTTTTATTTTATTTTTCGGAATACCTTTCCGGTACGCGCTTTTCCTTAGCCAGTACCAGTTCTGGCACCAGTTCTCATTATTTTAACTTGAAACTCATTTTACAAGTCCTATATAATATTTTAGGAATATTCATGCACTTATTATAATTTTTGGGATACTTTATCAGTACGCATTTATACCGACTAGCAGAACCGATATCTGCACTTTTCTTCCGAAAGACGACTTTCAGCATTCTTACTTACTATAATTATAAGAGCTTTATAATAATTATTAGGGTCAATTATGGAATTATTTCGTAATTCTCATATTTAATTAATTAATTTCCTTAATTAACAGTGCAGGTTCTTACATTCACCCCACCTTTTTAGAATTTTGTCCTCAAAATCAGAAACATATATGTCTCGAAACTCGGGGTACTGCCGGAGAAGCTCGTCCTCACGCTCCCAAGTACACTCCTCAGGAGTTCTTCCAGTCCACTGCATTTTGACCATCAGAATGATCTTGCTCCTCAGCTACTTCTCGCCACGATCGAGAATCTTGAGTGGTCCGACGGAAATTTTCAAGTTCTCTCGAACTTCCACATTATCAGGTTGCACCACGTGCGAAGGATCTGCTATGTACTTCTGAAGCTGAGACACGTGAAACACGTCGTGGATGTTGGCCAAGTTCGGAGGCAAGGTAAGCCGGTAGGCAACAGGTTCTACTCTACCAAGAATCTGGTATGGCCCAATATATCGCGGGCTCTGCTTCCTCACTCCGAGTTCCTGTCCAACACCGGTGACAGGTGAAAGTCTCACAAACACGTGCTCACCCTCACTGAACTCCAGTGGACGATGCTTGACATCATAGTAGCTCTTCTGGCGATTCTGCGCCTGCTTCAACTTTTTCCTGATCATCTGGATCTGCTGGGTGGTATCTTGGACAAAGTCCAAGCCAAAAAGATCCTTGTCTCCAATCTCAGACCAACAGGTAGGAGTCTGACACCTCCTACCATACAGTGCTTCGTAGGGCGCCATGCCCAGGCTAGCATGAAAGCTGTTGTTGTACGAAAACTCAACCAACGAAAGGTATCTATCTCATGTCGAGCCCTGCTCCAACGTGCAAGCCCGTAACATGTCCTCCAAAGTCTGGATGGTCTTCTCAGTCTGTCCATCAGTTTGAGGGTGATAGGCGATACTCAATCTCAACTGCGTACCAAAAGTATCATGCAGCGCCTCCCAGAATCGAGATGTGAACTTCGGGTCCCTATCATTGATGATACTCTCGGGCACACCATGAAGCCTCACGATCTTGTGAACATACAGTTTGGCCAACTTCTCTATAGTGAAGCTCACCTTCACAGGAAGAAAATGGGAAGACTTCGTCAGTCTGTCCACAATGACCCAGATAGAGTCACAACTCGCCTGAGTCTTAGGCAATCCCACCACGAAATCCATGGAAATACTCTCCCACTTCCGCTGTGGTACTTCAAGAGGTTGAAGCTCGCCGGACGGTTTCTGATGCTCGATCTTCACCTTCTGGCAAACCAAACACTTGGATACAAAAACAACAACATCATTCTTCATGCCCGGCCACAAGAAGCTCTTCTTCAGGTCTTGATACATTTTAGTAGCACCAGGGTGGATAGAAAATTGGCCCTTATGGGCCTCTTCCATAACCTCTTCGGTCAACGGACCTCGAGGAACCACAATCCTCTGCTGAAACAAAAGAAGTCCATCATCATTCCGAGACACACCATCTTGGTTCTTCACGTAATCCAGACACTCTCTGAATTTGTGCCTCTTTGATCTTTTCCAACAACTCATTTACAACATCTGCTGCTTCCATCTCGAGGAGTGCACCCTCACACGGAGAGGTCACTGCCAGGTTTCGAAACTTCTCAACCACATCAAAATTACCAAGTAACAAACTGGATGAGCTCCCGGGTTTCCGACTCAAAGCATCAGCTACCACATTGGCCTTGCCAGGATGGTACTTCAACTCGAAGTCGCAATCCTTTAGGGATTCCATCCATCTCCTCTGCCTTATATTCAACTCTTTATGGTCGAAAAGATACTTCAAACTCTTGTGGTCACTAAACACCACAAACTTCAAACCAAAAAGATAATGCCTCCAAATCTTGAAAGAAAACACAATAGCAGCCAACTCCAAGTCATGAGTAGGGTAGTTCTCCTCATGAGGCTTCAACTGCCTCGAAGCATAGGCAATCACTTTGCCCAACTGCATCAACACACAACCTAGCCCCTTCCCGGAGGCGTCGATGTAAAGCTCAATTTCAAGCGCAGGATCAGGAAGGACCAACACAGGTGCAGTAGTCAGTCTCTCCTTCAACTCCTGAAAACAAACCTCACACTCGTGAGTCCACACAAATGGAGTCTCCTTATGGGTAAGGCGAGTCAATGGCAGAACCATGGTGGAGAATCCTTTAATTCACCTCCGATAGTAACCTGCCAAACCCAAGAAACTCCTCACTTTGATAACCGTCTTGGGCCTCTCCCAATCTAGCATGGCCTCGATCTTGTTCAGATCCACTGCAACTCCTTCAGTAGAAATAACATGCCCAAGAAACTTCACAGACTTGAGTCAAAACTCACACTTTGAAGGCTTAGCATACAGCTTTTTCTCCTTCAGCACTTGCAAAACAATCCTCAGATGCTCAATATTCTCCTCCTCCGTCTTGGAGTAAATCAAAATATCGTCAATGAAGACGATCACAATTTTTTACGTAAATATTTTTGGTCAAAATTTTCGCTCTAAATGTGTTTTGTTGAAAATTTTGCTGAATATATTTTTCGTCGAAAATTTGGATGAAAATATTTTTCGTAAAAAAATTTGGCGAAATTATTTTCTGTCAATTTTTTTTTATGGAATTGTGTTTCATCAAAAAAATTTACTGAATTGTTTCAGTCGAAAGTTTCGACGGAATTTAGATTCTATCAAGAATTTTGACTGAAATATTTTTTCCCTCAAAAATTTATGTCAGTGATTATGACAAAATCTTGTTCTATCTTTAGTTTCGACGAAAAGAAATTTCGTCTCTATTTTCTACGTAATATGATTTTTGTCAAAATTTTTGATGATATATTTTTCTTCGATAAATTCTGTTAGTATTTGAGACTTTTCTAATAATGTCACATTTAAAAATGATTCATATTTATGTAATTTTCACATTTTAATGCTAAGGATAAAAGATAATACTTATTTGTTCTTTAATTGTAAAATAGTTTGGTTATGGATAACCGATTATTTTTATAGTTTAGTAAATATCCAGTTTATAAAATAAAATGCAGTTTCATATTAAACCGATTTTTAAAAATAACCGATTTTTAAAATGTGGAGCAGTTTGGTTATGGATCGGTATGATTCTTTTGGACATTTTGAACACCCATAATGTTAAGAAAGATATTTCGCACAGAGACACACACGCAGCTTGAAGTTTGTGGACGAGCAGAATTCCCTGTTTCCCCATGCTTTTGTGTGGGCTCTTTGTAATTTTCTTTTATAGATAAATTACAGATATTTTTTATGGGAGATAATTTTGTTTGAGGCCAATTTAGTATTAAGAATTTAAATCCCTTTCAAAAATATTAATGAAAATGATCAAATATATACTCTCACTTTACCTACCTAGTTCTCATACCCCAACTGAACTACCATGATTTGGTAGTTATTTGTAATTTTGGTGCCTTTAAAACGTTTTAACTTCTAGATGCCCCTTATTCTTTCAACTGGGCCCTTTTTTTGAATGGTGCCAATAAAAAACATGGTATTGTTTCTTCTGAAAGCCGCTTAAGCTTTTAACTGGGCCCATTATGGGAAATGGGATGAAGATTTTTATCACATAAAAGAAATATAATTCTGTTACTTCTTAAAGGAGATTATTCATATGCATAGAAATTTTTTTTGAAAAATTAGTGGTAATTGATTTTTTTTATTAAATTATATTTTTTTATTAGAATTAATAACTATAAAATATTAACTTTTCATTAATAATAACATTTTAACATTTTAAAATAACTCAAATTAAATGTCCAAGAAAATAATATAAACTGAAAGTTACTTTTTTGTCGGTCAATTTTTTGTTTGTTTGTTTGTTTGTTACATTATTGAAATCAAATTGACACTTAACATATGTAATGTAGTTGACAGGGAATCTAATAACAGATTTTTCTCGTATGTAGTACACTTAATTTTTCATACATATCACGTTTGAATAATGTATTTTTGGATATGGAGGATTTGAGACCAATAGAGTACTGCAACTCTTGCCTTTTGGTTTAGCTCCTATAAATTGACTTCCATTTTCTCAAATTGACCATTGTCCCTTACTTAATGCATTCTGTTCTTGAACTCATCTCATCATTTTTGTTTGAAAATCCTTTTCCATGCAATGGGTTACGACCCTCGTTTTTTTTGGTTTCACCTTCAATCCTTTTGGATTTCTTTGCTTATTATGATCATTTCTGTCTTTACCATTACCAAAGCCTTAAGATTTCCCTTAATTCAGAAGCCCAAGAAACCCAAGCTCCCACCAGGTCCCAAACCATGGCCTATAGTTGGTAATCTTCCTGAAATGCTAGCAAACAAGCCTGCATTTCGGTGGATACACAAGTTGATGCAAGAAATGAACACTGAAATTGCATGTATTCGCTTAGGAAATGTCCATGTAATCACAATCACTAGCCCCACCATTGCATGTGAATTCCTGAGAAAACATGATGCAGATTTTGCATCAAGACCAATAAGCATGTCTACTCATATTGTCTCTAGTGGTTATGTGACTACAGCTCTTGTACCCTTTGGGGAACAATGGAAGAAAATGAAGAAAATGGTTGCCAACCATTTGTTCTCCCCCATGAAGCATCAATGGCTTCAAGACAAAAGGACTGAAGAAGCAGATAACCTTATGTTCTACATCTACAACAAGTGCAAAAATGTGAATGATCGTGGCCTTGTGAATGTGAGGGATGTCGCACAACATTACTGTGGTAATGTGATCAGGAAAATGATTTTTATTGCAAGGTACTTCGGAAAGGGTAGGAAGGATGGAGGACCTGGTTTTGAGGAAGCAGAACATGTAGATGCCATTTTCATATTGCTTAAGTACATTTATGCCTTTTCTGTTTCTGATTATATCTCATGGTTGAGTGCACTTGACTTGGATGGCCATCAGAGCCAACTAAAGAAGGCTATGAGAATCATGAACAAGTATCATGATCCCATCATTGAAGAGAGAATCAAACAATGGAATGATGGATCAAAGACGGATGAAGAGGACTTGCTGGATGTTATGATCTCACTGAAAGACCCATTGTTGACATCGAAGCAAATCAAGGCTCAAATTATAGTAGTACTTCACTTCTTTCTTTTCATTTCTCTGTCACATGCATGAGCACTTTTCTACTTTCCAAGATATACATAGACATACATATAATTTACACTCTCAATCGTAGTTTTTTATTTCACTTGCATCTTAAATTAGAGTTGTTAAATGCTAGTAGATGTGAATAGTTAAAATTTGACGTAAGACTCGTTAATCCTTTTCCTATTATTTATATTTATATGGGGTATGTTATAAAATGATTTTAACCCAAAATATATATTTAATTACTATACTTAATCAAATTTCTTGTAGGAATTGATGATGGTAGTGGTGGATAATCCATCAAATGCAGTTGAATGGGCTTTAGCAGTAATGATAAATCAGCCTGAGTTGCTTCAACGAGCTACGGAGGAATTGGACAATGTGGTTGGAAAACATAGGCTGGTCCAGGAATCAGATATTCCTAAACTCAACTATGTGAAGGCTTGCGCAAGAGAAGCTTTTCGCCTTCATCCAATTGTACCTTTTAGTGTTCTCCATGCCTGTATGAATGACACAGTGGTTGCCAATTACTTGATCCCAAAGGGTAGTCATATATTGCTAAGCAGAAGAGGTATTGGGAGAAACCCAAAAGTTTGGAATGAGCCCCACAAGTTCAAACCAGAACGCCATCTGAAGAGTGATGGTTCTGATGTAGTTTTGTCAGAGCCACACTTGAAGTTCATAACATTCAGCACAGGAAGGCGTAGTTGTCCTGGAGGAACGCTTGGCACCACAATGACTATAATGTTATTTGCTAGGTTGATCCATGGCTTCACTTGGAGTGCACCTCCCAATGTACCAAGCATCAATCTTGCAGAATCCAAGGATGGTACACTTCTTGCTGAGTCACTTGTGGCAGTTGCAAAGCCAAAATTAGGAATAGACTATGAGTGAAGATTTACAGAAGGCAGCCTTATAAATGAAGAAACAATTAATATTCAATTAAATAAGGGCTCGAAATATTTTTTTAGTTAATGTTGCATGCATAAAAATTAATATGTATGTGTATGTGTATGTGTATATGTGTGCGCGTGTAGCAATATAATTATTGAAACAAAGAAGAAATTGAGAGATAGGAGAAGGGAGAGGAAACTAGAGGGAGAAGAGTTTTTGTGTAATTTCCTCATACTTTCTCATTACCCATACTATTATTTATACTTGCTTATTATGTTCATAAGGCAGCCCACATGAGTCGGTGTGAATTAAAAAATAATATTTTGTAACCACTTCATATAAACGAAGCACCTGCAGACTTTAGAGCTGTGTGTATACATATCTTGATATTAATGAGGTTCAGCGATAAGATTTCTAACACAATATTGGTTTCGTCGAAGCCAACACTTTCTCTATTTGATTTGCTTCAACAAAATATCTAATTTTTAATTAGGAAATAATTTTTTCATTTTACAGAAAGAAATTTTCTGTTACACTTGTAATTAAAAGGTGGGTCTTATTTTGATTTTTTTTATCTTGTTATTTTTTGTAGACTTCACTTCACTTATGTATTATGTGTGTAACATGAGAAAATATTATCACGTAAAATGAGAAAATTAATTTCTTTTTAGGTTTAGGGTGTGAATGACAACCATTATGTTCCCTGACACTATTTCTGAAAAGAAACAATTATTTTCTATTTCTATGTTTTGGAACAGTTTTTGAAAAAAAAAAATTTGATAACATGTTATATTTTTATTCTAAGAATGAGAATTGCGTTTGATAACACAACAAATAATATAATAAAAAATCATTTCTAGTAAGCATAACAAATTTTGGATCATCACATTCCTTTTTATATGGTGTGGTGGTGGTCGTTGTGGCATGGTGGTGGTGGTAGTGGTGGTGAAGGTGACGACAGTGGCTGCGACAACGGTGGTGGTGGTGTGGATATGGTGGTGATGGTGATGGTGGTGGCGTGGTGTGATAATGGTGGCAATGGTGGTGATATATGGCGGTGGTGGAAGTGGTAGCGATGGTAGTGGCGATGGCATGGTGATGGTTGTGGTGGTGGTGACGACAGTGCCTAAGGCGATAGTGGTGGTGGTTGGTGATGGAGGCGGTGGTGGTATGGTGGTGGTGGCAGTGGCGTGGAGGTAGTGGTGATGGTGGTAGTGGCGGTGGCGTCGTGGTGGTAATGGTGGCGTTAGTGGTGATAGCAGTGGCGATGGTGGGGCATGGTGGTGGTGGTGACGGCAGTGGATGTGGCGATGGTGGTGGTGGCTGCAGTAGTAATGGTGGTGGTAACGATGGCATTGTGGTAGTGGTAATGGTGGCAGTGGTGGCAACGGTAGTGATGGCGATGGCGTGGGGGTGGTGGTGATGATGATCATGGTGGAGAGTGATTGAGAGAAAAGTGTTTCTCATTTTGTTCCCGGGGACAAAAAAGCAAAAAAAGAAAATTGATTCTTTTTTCTGTTCCTCAGTACAAAAATTAAACTGGTTCATCCCAGGAACAAAAAAATAAACCAATTTTACTAAACGAGTTTTCTATCCATTTCTATTCCCTGAAACAGAAATTAAAAAATAACGATTTCGAGAAGGTTGTCATGCACACCCTTTTTATTGTTGTCATGGTTTCTTTGCGGAGTATGGTAAGAATGGTGCATGTACTGATATTGGAATATGTGATTTGTAACACCTCGTGTGCACCCGGTGTATTAAATATACATATGGTAATAGCGCAACTCAATAAATGCGGAAGCTAACTTTTTTTTTCCAATTATGAAACTTATCTTTTTTACCAAGTGGATTTACTTATTCATTTTCAAAATATCGTTTGTATGTAAATTGCAATAAATAACTACACTGAATAACTCATAGCATAAAATGGTATCAAGTCACGGAACTACAACACGTAGACTGGATAATATCCTGATACAATATACAACATAAGTCTGGAATTAACATGATTTATACCATTGTGGCATGGACAACCCTCGTGCTCACCAAATCAAACAACATAGCTAATCATGTCTCAAGTCATACAACCATATACTAATATCATGGCATAATAGAATCCACATATCACAATGTAAGCATGCAACATCTCAGCTCAACTCCGGCCTCCTGCCACCAGAGGTCTCAACCTAAGATATGCCCGTACTTGAAAATGTGCCCCACACGGGGTGAGATCTCTAAAAATAAATCTCAATAAGACAAGGGATCTTCAAGGATCTCTCTACCCCAAGCTCACTTGCATGTGCAATATAAGTTCCAAAAGATATAGCAGTATAATTTCATAATCTGTGTAATGCAACATATATCTATGTCATGTGTGTATGCATCCTACTGGCCAAAGAATAAAAGGTAGGAATTACGTACGTCTACAACCCACAGTACAAGGCTCTTCGCTTGTACCACACCCTCGGAGTTACCATCTTGTATGTCTCCACATACTCAGGGATTACCGTCTAGGTGGAACACCTCACACATATCATATGGCATTTGCACTCATAAAATAGCTCAACAGCATATCAAATATTCTTCACATATTTTCATAAAACACAGCATGCATATAAACCATCCCTCCATGAGGTATGGTGGAACATATAATGGACAAAACTGAGGACACTAAAGCTTACCTGTCAAGCTAACAGTCCCAACAAAGAGTCAACACAAGTCCACGGTCACCAAACAGCATAAACACAATCTGTTTATACCAGAAACATTATCAATATTCATAATCTATAATTCATTTCATTAAGACAATGTTTCCCTTTTCGTTTAATGACCCTAGGCTTCTCTCAAAGTCATAAGCCTTTTATATCTTAGATTCTGACTTACTTTAACTATTCCAAAGGTTCATATTAACCAATTAAGGGTCTAGAAACTCAATCCACGCTTCTGTTTGGACAGAACAGCTCACACTACGAATTTTTCCAAAATATCCGGATATTTCACGGGGACAAATCCATATATCTCAGACCCAATATCTGGATATCCATATGCAGATATTTCGCGACAGACTGCATTTCGCGAAGATATCCTTCCAAGACTCTATTTTTCGCGTTTCTAGACGTTCAAGCATGCATTTTCAGGTGTGTTATACTTTACTAACACTTAAGTTATCAGCTTTCACTTATTACACGCATCAAGGTTCATTCTTTTTATAAAAATTCAAGAACAAAGGTAGTGGTCCATACCCAAAGGCTCAAAACAGAATAAAAGGATGATCTTGGAGCTCTCTACTCAGCTCTATTGTTCTGCTACCACAAGGCCACAAAAATACCCTACAAGCTTGGTTTATTTTCCACAAAATAGCTTCTTGAAGCTTCAAGTGTCAAGGAAATGGCTCCCACTCTTCCAACAGTGAAGTTAGCCCCTAAATCTCCCCCACGACAGCTACTACTCAGAAAACAAGTCTTTCTCCCACCTAATACATACTACTAAGTGTTTACAAGATTTAGGGGAAGAATGAACGAGAATCAGTTTAAGAGGACTCTACTCAGGGGAGTACAGCGAGACCTCCTACTTCCAGATGCTCGGGATGTGGGAAGGTTCATCTGGGGCCGTGTGCTACAGGCCAGACTATATGTTTCCAGTGTGGCAAGGAGGGCCACTATGCTAGAGAGTGTCCGTCGTCGACAGCGAGAGCTGCAGCAGCTCAGGCAGTTCCATTACAGATGGTTCCCCTTCCACCTACAGCGGCACTTGTTGTGCCACCTGCCACGGGGCGAGTTTACACTTTGGATCGGCAGCAGTCGGACCGAGCTCCGAACCTTGTCAGAGGTACTGTTTCCATTGGTGGATCTTCTACCGATGTCTTGTTTGACTCCGGGGCTACGCATTCATGTTAGTATATGGATGTCCTAGAGACAATCTTTTGATTAGATTAGAACATACATGTACTTTTTATTTTGTCACAAATAAATCATAAACACTCTTTATCCTGTTTCATATTTTGTCTCGATATCATTGTTAATATATTATATGAGTAGATAAACCCCTGTGAATAAAATAGGTATCTCTTGAGTATCTGCGATGAGATCAAGATCATAAGAATTCAAGGATTCAAGGATACCAATGTTTATTCCTAATTTTATGTTCCTAGTCTAGAGACACTAAAAATGGGGATTAGTAATCTCGGATAAGACTAGCACTGCTTATCTACTTGTATACAGATACAAGGTAAAGACCTCAAGAGCTACAGACATATAGAGATGTCTTAGCTAAAGTCGTGGGTGGATCTATAAGGGTATAGCTCACACTGAACATCCCAGAAAGAGACTCTATGAGGAAATCTCACAGATAGTATCATTAGAGCAGTCTGTTATTATTTGGGTGTGTCTTTCCTTAGACCAGAAGTTTTCGCCTAGACTGTGTTCTAGAAGGCATGTTTTGATTGTATACCTCGTCTGCCTGAAACATGGAGATTCATAGGTATACCTTTGGGCATGTTCTGAAAGAACACGAGCCTAGGGTGACAAGCTGAAGGAATTCGTCAAATCTCTGTGAGAGATTAGGTTATCTGAAAATCAGAGAAATCAGGATGATATTTACGTGACTTCAGAATCTATGCATAGTAAAAGAGATCATGAGATGATCTGTTTTTAGAGTCACTAAATTAAAGACTTCCTATTTCAAGTTAAAGCTTACCCTAAACTGCAAGGGTTGATAAGTTTCCTCACCTTAGGTTTAATGGGAAGGTAATGAGACGAAAAGAAATACATACAATAACCAAATATATTTAATAGGATGATCATGTCATTAACCTAATTAGCTCCAGGGCATTAAAGCATTGCTAGTGCTCTATGTTGTCATTAAATGGGTTGTGGTCTTGTTGGGTCCAAGTCCATTTATGTCAGTCGTTATGTTGGGCCTAATGGGTCACACACTAACACCTTATTGTTTTGACATTATAACATTAAAGGTTTTGGGCCTAATAATGGTTGTTAGGCGAAGAAGAAGTTTAGAAGCCTACCTAAGAAGGAAGGGGGCACATGGATGGTGATAATGGGCTTGGATAGTCCAAGACATTATTAATTAATTTAAATAGTTAAATTAATTATCTAATATTTAATTTCATAATTTAAATATTTGAATTTGAATTGACTATAGTAGTTTGTTTCATAACAAAAGGAGAAGATAAGAGCTAGATTTGAATTTGAATTCAAATAGCATATTATTATGATCATGTCCTTGATTTTAGGAGAGGATTTTATGGCTGAATTGGGCGTTCAAATCAGCAGCACATAATCCTCCTTTAGTCTCCTTTTAAAGGGGAGTTCTCCTAAGGGGTTTTTTTTATGAAAAAAAAATCCAGCCATTTCTCCTACCATTCTATGCGCCACTCTTGTGTATTTTTTTGCTGAAAATTCACTCATCTAAACACCTTGAAACCTTGTCTTCTTCCTCTCCATTAGGGACACCTAGCTTTCCTCCCTTGGTGTTCGTTGGTGGCCTTAAAGAAGGTTTCTTCCGTCTTGACAAAGGGTGGTGTGGATCAACATTAGAGGGCTTGTATCTTCAAGCCTCACCTTGATCATCTTCAAGTTTTGGAAAGCAAACAAGGTAACATCCATGTCCTAAAGAATGTTTCTTGATATGGTATGTGTAATTCCGCTTGAGAAAAATTTTATTTTTCCCTCTCACATGCCTACGGCCTTCAAGGCTCTTTTTATCAAGAGGCATCAGAGCCCGGTTGCTTTACTATCGACGGGTTATGGTACCTTGTTTGTAAAATTTATTCTTTACGGTCAAGATTGTATTTTACATTTGAATTATTTGAATTCAATCTTCTAAGCGTTAAAGGTTAATGTTTTCATGTAAATTTACGGTCAAAAGTTCTTTGAAGAGTTAAAGCTTGAATCTTTGCATATGGATTTTGAATTACAATGCTTTAAATTGTTAAAGTTTATGTTTTATGAACATGTTAATGTGATTGCTATGTTCATATATCTATATGCGTTCATGGTTTTATTTCTTCTTTCTTTGTGAAAGTTTTGAAAAGAAACACCTTTTTGGAAAGGAAATAATTCGGCCATGAGGGGTATTTTATGTACCTTGATTGTTTTCTCATTTTTCTCCATGATTTTGTTTCAAAATGCATGAATGGTTCTAGGCATGTCTAGGTCACATGAATAAAAATCAATGTTCTTAATTTTGTTCATTTGATCTTGATAATTTTGTGTCTTTGCTTGTATGAATTGTTCATGAGCATAGCATGAAATTTTTGTGACAAAATTTATCATGTATGTGCATATATAGTTCGGCCATACTGGGGATGATGGCTGCATGTGTGGTTTAATTTTTGTGTTCTTTGAGAAAGAGTCAATAAAATTTGAATTATATTAATTGATGTATAATTCGGCCAATTAGAGAAAAATTTGAATCATGATTCTTGTTATGATATTTTAATTGTTAAAATGTTAAGACATATTTATGAACATGTTTTGTGATATTCGATATTTTGTACTTGCAAGTTGTCTAACTTTTTAGGTGCAAATTGGAAGGGAATAGTCATGGTGCCCGATTTAAATTTCGAATTTTGGCTTTAATTTTAAATTAGAGGTGTAAATTTGAATTTTAAATTTTTGTATATTCATTTGTCCCTCCAAAGATATATTGGAGTATCTTTAATTATTTTATAATTAGAGAATTAGGCGAGTGGTGTTTAGACGAGAAGGAGCCGTGGCCTAAGGAGCAAGATGGAAGAATGCGCGAGCACCATGACCATCTCAAATAAAATTGTTTTATTTATATATGCTCTTATGTTTTAAAATGACTAGTATGCATGAGATAGTGTATCGCGGATGTATACTTTTATGGCTTAAAATGACTAGTATGCATGAATTGGACAAATCGCATTTGTATGCTTTATTGTGCACGTCCAATTACGACTAGTGTAATCCGATAGATCTTTGACATAGGTTACGACTAGCATGATAATATTACATATGCGTTTGATGAGACTTAGTAAACCCTAAATAAAAGGAACCCTTAAAGGAATCAATTATTAAGCGCATGCTTACCTCCCGCCACCAATATTACTTAAACCTTCTCTAAATAGTGGTGCTCCACAACTCAGTTGGGACCCACTATTTCGTTGAGTGAGAAAAGTATTAGAAGTGTAAGACACTTAGGGTGCTGGATAATGCTTAACTGAGTGCATGAGTTGCAGGCTCAGCCAGGCTTATGCGCTTAGGGTAATAGTGCTAGGTTGGTTGCATGAGATGCACCACTAAGTGACAAGGAGTTGTCAACCTAATGTTAATAGAAGGTATGAGATACTGTTGATAAGGATCAACCCACTATTTAATTTAATCTTGCGGTCTTAGACGAGGGTTAAAATAAATAATTGCACTCTTAAAATCCCACTAAGGTAAAATCTAAAAGTAGAATAACCCTAAGTCAGATTTTAAGGGTCATTGACTTGGATAAAATAGTGGGAGGGGCATATTATTTAAAGTCTTTAATAATTTGTTCTTATTACATGACAATATATAAATTAATTAATTTATCTTTACATCTTTTTAGCTTTAGTATGACTAATCCACTGTCACTGCACTCTATACTCGATACGAACAAACTGACCGGTTCAAACTTTATGGACTGGTATCGAAACCTGAGAATTGTTCTTAGGGCCTAGAAAATTGCTT